>NW_027263777.1:0-49824 GCF_044049435.1 Aspergillus pseudodeflectus | reverse complement strand
TTTTTTTTTTTTTTTTTTTTTTTTTTTTTTTTTTTTTTTTTTTTTTTTTTTTTTTTTTTTTGCTTTTTCATCCCGGCTGCGCATCCCTTTTCTCGTCCGCCAATTTCTATTTTTTTTTGAGATCTTGTGTGGTTTTCTGCTGACTTGGCGATGTTGACTAATACACGTTAGCTTCTTTTCCTCAGAAACAACTTCCTATCGACTCCCGGCTACCCAAGAGTAACATCTGAATATCCGGAGGCTCGCGGAGTTGTACAAGATCGCCGTGCGACGGAGGATGCAGTGCAAGATCTTGACCACATGGCGATAAGCAACGGACGGCTGAATCAGTTAATATGCAAGGACAGCGTCCTCGGATCAAGGAATCGGTTGGCTCGACAAACTTCCCAATTGCCGAGAAGCGCCTGGGATACGGAAGAAGACCTGTGAGGCGCTAAATTGCTGACACCTGTTGCCTCGTCTCTCGGTTCCCGCTAATCGACGGCTGGAATCTGATGGTCATGCTGTTGTTGGACTTGGGGCTGGGCGGTTGTGAGACTGGCTCTGGTTTTCTTAGCTGCGTCAGGACCTTTGGCTCCCCTTTGGCCCCCAAACTTAGTGCTAGCCAGCCACACTGACTAGTTTCAACGCTGGCCCAGTTGATGATTTGGCTATCCTTTCTCTTTCACTCCTGACGATTTGACGAAGCATCTTCGAGACGAATGAGAAAAAAATTTCTAAATCTCCAAACGTTTTTCTGGATTACTCCTCTGAAGTTACTGGAGTCAAAGCGCGGAAATTATTTTGTACCTTACCCTCAATTACCTGAGGGAAAAGGAGTTCATGGAAGCGCGATATCATTCTCGTGCACGAATACGATATCACATGGCCAGCACTGCATGGCAACGCCAAATCATGGAAGATTGGCCAGGGACTGCTGGTGGAAGCGCCGAGGCGAAGATGCTGTCAGACGAAATTGTACCGTCCACTTTCACCTGTTTTCGACCGCAAGTCCGGCGCGCGGAATGACTCCAGAGAAGTGATAACCTAGTGGTTAGTGCCTTTGACAGCCACGGCAAGGATCAGCCAGGATCAAGAACCTAACGGCAGGGAGACTACGGAGAACTATGAGTCTGTGAGATTGTTCAGAATGTTGGAGACCAAAGCCGGGTGGGAAGCTTCCCTATTTCTCCAGTCAAGACAGGCCCTTGAGACTCCAAAGGATATTACTGAGACACGCGAACTCCCTCAATCGAGTCCTATTTCCATGAGACCTATTGTCGTCAAAAGTAAATTAGATTGACTGCCCTCCTTTGGGCAATGAATATGATGGCTCGAAGAGCACCGCATTGCTACCAAGCCTGACGGCTCACAAGCTCCTCGTTGACGGTTAGAGCCATTGCATCTTTGACTTGTCGAGCTTATCGGCCTTGTTGTCTTGTCCCGACGACTAGTGTCTTGAATCTTTCCCTGTTGGGGTCTCCACACGAGGACGGCCGCACCCACACACGGAATAATCATCGATTCATCGTCATCAATGATCAGTGACAATTATTACTGGACTCAACTCGGCGTCTGGGGCCGTTTCTCGGCGGAGAATCCGGAGGGCCTATTAGCATGAGGATGCCCTCGCTTTTCGTCTGTTCTGATTGCTCCAGGCGAGAAAGAAGTCAAGGCCTCCGACATCGCATCGTATCTTGCATACGAGGTGCCAATGACGGTGAAGATAAGAACCTAAGTCTGTAGGAAACAAGTCCAATCACAGGTCTCACACGCCAGAGAGCCTGGTCTCCTTTACGAGTGCAGGCCTCATTTTCGCGAGTTAATTAATGTTGATTTAGCCGTGTCTTTTGTTCATGGCCACGCGGGCCAGGATTCGACGATCTCCTTGCATTCCACGTGTTGTGGCACTTTTATCGATCCTGCTGGCCCTTTTGCTCAACAGTTGGATTCCGAAGTGGATAGCCAAGGGGAAAGGAAGCAGCTCCCTCGTTGCCTTTTCCCAGAGCCAGCATTCTTGTCGGAATGCGGCCGAACCAGCAGAGTCAAGCAGATGGATCTGTGGGGAGTGATCATGAACCATATCGAGGCGTTCAATGGCTTTTGGCATAATGAGAACCTGAGCCTGGTTCCATTTCCCACACCCCCAACAACCCGAACTGTCACATCGCTGGTGGCTGCTCCCAGAGTCCCAGTGTTGACGTTCGGTATCAAATGTTAATCGACCTCCGCTTCGCTTGTCGAAATTGAAAAGCCACGATTCGCGCTCGTGCCCGTTTGGCGGCTCTCCCAACTCCCTACAAGTCTCCTCAATCGCAGCGCCATCGCTTCATTTGCTCCTGGATCAGGCCTCGCCCCGAGGAGGTGAGAGTCGCCTCACTAAAAGTGAAACGAGCAGTGGGAACTGGAACTTGCATTCAAGGGTTCTAACGGCTGCAGGGCTTAGACTCATCAGCCCTAGTTTAGCACGATTAACCGTTGGACTATGTAGCAGGCCTCGTTCGCCAACGATGGAAAGCGGGCTGAGCAAACCAACCTCTCTGGAGACAAAAGCCGGAGAGATATACTCGGTCCTCCGTACTACACCGTACTCTGCACAATGCCATTATGGGTCCAAAAGTTAAGCTCTCCTGTGTCAGAAATTCAAAGTGTCAGCCTGCCAGGTTTATTTTTCGCGGCACCCTTGTTATTTCACAGCCAATAGCCAGAAGCCGGGGAGGGTGTTCCACTTATTTCTTCCCGGAGGAATATGTACTATGATGCAGCAGCTCTCGGGGTCTTCCTGGCAGCCCCCTTATTGTTTGAAACGAGCTTTTTAGCCTCATTCCCAAAACTTTGAATTTGGAGTCAACAGGGCCTGAAACGAAGACCTGATGGCAAATCATTCTCCTGATGACTCGGTTTCGCGAGTCATCAGGTCAAAAGGTCTTTTCCAGTGTTACGAGGGTGAGCCACTGAGCGAACGACAGCCAACACTCAATCACGCAGGTTGGTGGCGGATACATGAGGTCTTGATACGTTCTCTTGAACCGCTCGGCGGGTCGCAGGCGCTTCGGGGCTTGGTCATCCGGACCCATTACGGAGTACTGCCCTGCTAGCGGGACGATTCTCCAACACCACCTGCACCACTAACGGCAGGCCTTGCGGGGGCCCCTCGCTGGCAGTGGAAGGCTTGGAATTTCTTCATTGAGGCGTGGGTCGTGTTAGCGATTCGTATCGGAACGGTGCCTGAGTTGGACAGAAACCCTCCGCACGCGCTCTGACTGGACAGTAAGATCAGTCTTACTGGATGACGTTCTCGAATTGGCACTCTCGTATCCGTGGCAAACGCTAGAACTTGAGCTTTGTACCCACGAGGCAGCCATCACACCATCAGTCTCGAATGGTGATTGTTTGTCAGTTGTCTCAGGACGCTTCGGAGTTTGAATCCAGTCCGATCCAGTACGTGTCTCAAAACTCTCCACAGTCATGAGGCTGCGAGAAACTCCGTATTATTTTTGTGATTACGTCCACAAGTGCACTTCTCAGCCATTCAAATGGGCCCTGAACTAATTCGCCCTAGCACGAGTCACGGAAAAGAGGGTGGCTTGGGGAAGTCACCAAAACAGGCTCGCAACAATAATACATGCTCATGTGAAACTGTTCTTTACTTTTTCGATCTTGCCCGGACGGTGGACGACCAACCTCGGATGCTCGCTCAATATCGAGTTGCTGAGGGAGACGTGGGAAGAGCTGCCAGGCCCTGTATCTAGGTGGAATATTATCTGGGCCGCTTTTCTTGATCCTTCCGTGCGCGGGGCAGTGCCGATCGGCTTCAGGTGTTCGCGGGAAATCTTTTAACATAGCAGATTTCTGTTCTTAACCCACCCTTGAGTACTAGTTGCTTTGCGATTGGTCGGTGCCTGAAATCAGAAGCACATTCTGTTGGCACTTCAAGTTGCTGCAACTGGAGGCTCGTGAAATCGTGAAGTCTCAATTCCGAGCGCTCAGTCTTGAAACGACTTCTGAACGGTACGGCCCGAGGAAGATGAAGAGGACTGCCAGTAGCGGTGTAGAGTCTGGCCATTCATGCTGATTCTGGCATCTCTGGCATCAAGCCGGGATATTCCTCCAACGCCGCGGTCCATTGTTACTTCCCCGACGAATCAACACTCGAACAACAGTAACTGACGTGACACAACTCACGACAAAACGCGCCTCGCTCGATTTGTACTGAACTGGCCGCTGACTCTCTCCTTCGGTATCACGGACCCGGATTAATCTCGGATACGTTCAGCTGGTTTTCGATGTTGAGTACAAGGGCAGACCGAAAGACCCCTACGGAGTACGCAAATTTGGAAAGCCGGTTGATGCCGCGGTCTACGAGGTTGGTTATGGCATCTCGGTCTTGTGGTTGGAGTCTGCCCGGTTCGTTGACTCAAAATTATCCTGTGAACAACACAGCTTTCGCTACGCAAGCGTCGTGCGAGAGCGCGAAATGCAAAATGCCAGCGATTAAGCCAAGTCAATGGTTGCGGGAGGCTGTGGCGGGTCGACAGTGAGCACCTCGCCATTTTTTCCCGCTAGCCGACGGCAGATACGGCAGAAGGTTGAAAGTGGTGAACAGAAATTACTGAGCTGAAGCTGATGGCCGTTGACGCGTTGACGGCAATCAAAGATTTGTGATCATTGTTACTCCAGTCTCTCTGAGTAAGCCGAGACCTTGAGGCGTCCATGATGCAGGGCCCCCAGAGTACGTTCGCAGGGCCATCTAATATTTTTTGCAGTGCCATTGACCATGCGCTATATTCTTATACATCGGTATGCGTATCGCTGTCTAACATGTTGAACTAACTCCAGAACCTTAAAGAGCAATTGGCAATCCGGCGTCTGGGGACGGATCCCTCAGGAGCAGGAACAGGATCAAGGCCTCCACATCACCTCGACAATTTCGGCACCTAGAAATTGGCTTGAGTGCACCAACACCGCTCTATCAATGATCGATTAATGATCTTGTGTAATGTATACGCTCGCCTACAGCATGCTGACTGAGGCTGACACTAGAACGACATCACCTGATTCCTTATCGCAGTTTTCTACTCTGTGATTTTTCTCAAGAAAAAGTAAGTCTTTGGATATTGAAATCAGGCCATTCTCAAACAAGCATTGCCTTTGCCCTTTCCAAGCTTTCAATTTCTCATCCCTGTATTCGAGCTAATGGACATAGTTGTTGACAACGCATCGGGTACATCGGTTCAGGCACCTTGGGTTTGTAATCGCAACAAAACTAGCCCAAAAAGATATCTAATCGCTGTCAGAGTAAATCTCCGTTATACCTGCTTTGGCTTGCTATCATTATCTGATCCAGGATCCACAGAATGGATACCGGAGAATGGATGAGTCCGCGTAAATGCTTCCAACCCTGCTGACAGAGTTTACCTTGCTTATGCCTGGCTTCAAGAGTCAAGTCATAGTGTAGGCTATTTTCTCGCAAGGGCCCTGACCTTTGTACTTCTCTGTATCCGATACTCGGGTGCTAGGGCGTTTAATTAGCGACTCGGTGAAAACACCATACCAACAGAACATCTCTATAAACGAGTTGTAAGGTGACAATCCCGCCAAGGCATCAAAACAGGCGTGGAGAGTTCCATGGCCTAGTCCTACACTTACCTAGATATCTTACGAGGGCTAGATCTAACTACATATATCGCTCGTCTCTATAGATTGCTCCTTTCTACCCTAGATCCCCGTAAGAACACAAAATCTTTATCTGTGGACAGCAAGTGAAACGTCCACTATGCGAGACGCTAGGTCAGCTTTTTCCGCATTGTCCATACTTAACAGCACCATTTACAATGCCACTGCCCGGATTGTCTCCGTCAGCAATCTGGTGCCGACAACAACTAAGCGCGGAACCGCAGCTAGGGCTATATGGCTCTTGAGTAGCGCCTTCGCAAATTTGATCGTTACTAGTATTCTTCGAGTAGTACCAATGGTCTGTTCGTTTCAACTTTTACGCCATAGTCCTTACAATAGCTAAATGCCTAGCCTTATTATAGGGGTAGATTATGGATCTAGACATGCCTCCCGTGGTACCGATCTCGTTAATAAGGCCTTGGGCTTTCTCAGATATATACCATTCGGCCATAAAAGGACTTTGAGAAACTGTGCCAGCTTTCTCATGTACCACAGCCAATAGATTGACTGGGAAAGTTCTCAGCGAATAGGATGCTTTCCAATAGCTGGGAATATATATTAGTAGATTCTAGATGTTAGCCGGGGTTCCTTGGAGGAAGTAGCCTAGAAATCAGAAGTGGAATAGGAAGAAGGCAGTAGCATGAGCACGATCAAAGTCCAAGTGCAATTTGAACAAAGTATAAAGCTAGGTAAGAGATAATTGGGGAGGATGATGGAAGAGACAAAGATTTAGATGTTGATATATGTGAGGTAAAGCTTTAGAGGCCGAGAATAGGGCAGATAGGGTGGTAAGAAAGAATAAGGAAAGCGCTTTACTCTTTAAGAAGTGTGCTATGATGCTTCTAGTGAATCAATGATATATATTACCGTGGACTCGCTGACAGACATGGACCCGACTTCTACTTCGCTCAAACGAGCCATCTCTATTGTTCAATGTCAAATGCAGCCCTGGAGCTTGTCTGAATTTACCCTGCAAGGTAAAGCCAACTAGATTGGATAGTATACGGCTTTTCATCTTGAGCGAAATCTCAGGGAAGTAGTGCCAGCCATCTACATTTCTTTATTGTATCATGGCCTCACGGGCAACTCACACTCCCTCTGCTCCTGTTCTTCGAGATAGTTGGCGTTTAGATTGGTGCCTGGACAGCGAACATTCGCAATGGGCTAATATTCAACAGCCCTCTTGACCCTTGGTGGTCCTACATATGTGATAGATGAATCTCGCTTGCTTTCATCATTGGCCATCATCCATCTGTCTCCTCCCGTCTCCATTCGTACGGAAGGACCGTTGGAAGTGCTCAGTGATTCACTCCAAACGCGTTCATGTCTACCCATGGGTCAAACCATGATAGAGTTCTTGATGAGTATCTTTGGCGGTTCATAAGGTGTTCATCCAAGAAACTACTCTCCGCGTAACATAGGACGTGAAGGCATGCCATGGTTCTGGGGAGCGTGAGATATCAAGGCGCAATTTTCTGCGTTCTTTCCTTGGCGCGAATAAATAAAAGTATCCTTTGGGTTTATATTAGGACTTGGTTTAAGGCACGCCGCCCAGCCACAGCCCCGATGAGAAGGTGTACCAAAATGTCATGGGGGCACCAAGACCTTGGACAAGGGATGTCCAAGTGGGATAACTCAAGACTCATTGACATAGTAGAGCTTCCAGCGTGAGGCAGCGATGAGCCGGGCGCAGTTCAAAATGACAAAAATACAGGCATTGTTCAACCGCTCAGAGCTTGCTATGACGCCTGGAGATCGGAAGCTCATCAGATGATCGGCGGGCTGAGTAATGATGTACGGAGTATGTAGCCGGATAGGTGCATCTGAGCGGCTGGCCTATGAATGATCAACGGTCACGGGCGATCATTTGGGACTCGACACGACCAATGCTGGCAGCCTGAGGCTGGGGATACCCAACGCCGACGTTAGCGTTGACAACAACAACAACTTTGGGAGTCCTTACATAACCAGGCACCTGCCCCTCGTTGGGTGACGTGACTTGGCCTGGTGAGATTCCCAGCTTTCTTCTCATCATCTGTTGCGCCGTTGTCGTCGTATATCTTTGACGCTTTCGAGTTGTTAAAGCTGACGGCCGCGGATCTGGTTCTGCTCATTCCCCACCTCCCGTTCGGCACCTAGTTCCTCAGGCAATCCGAGCTGCGACGGTAAACTCCCTTTTCTTATCTTGTGGAGTTCGCGTCGCCCCTCTTAACCCCTCTTTACTTACCCCTAGGCGCGCTCGCTTTATGAGAGCCTGTACCTCTATTCGATATTATCGGTTGCTACCGCGCGTACGTCGTGCTAATACCATCCAGACTGCTATATCACCTTCCGCAGCCTCATCTTCGACTCCACGCTCTCACAACTACCCATTCAACCCGGACTACAAGGCCCGGAACCGAAAATAGTCATGGCATCGTTCATCGAGGACCTGTGGTCCAGCATCTTTACCGCCGGTCCTACTCCAACCCTCCTTTTCGCGACCAATGTCAGCTTCGCCGCGCTGCAAACCCTGCTCCTCGTCCTCCTCCTAGCGACATATAGCATTCATTTCGTCTTTCTGTCGATCATCTCGGGAGGGCTTTGGTACATGATTAATTGGTTCGCTCGGGAAGTGACACAAGCGCAAGCTCAGGCTGCTGAGCAGGAAACATCAACGGAAAACGCGTCGGTGGAAGGAAAGAAACCTGCGCAGAGCGATTCTCGAACTCGAGGGACTCCGGACGGTGCCGATAGTGACACGGAGACGGAAGGCTTGTTGGATCGCAAGAGCCCGCAAGTTTCTGTCTCTACTCCACAGTCGACCTCTGCTTCCACGACACTTCAGGTTCCCAGGAGTGCGAATGAAGTTCGAAAGCGTCTTTATGTGAGCGGTGATAGCTCGGGTTACGCGAGCACTGATAGTGAGTGGGAGAAGGTGGATGACAGCAATGGAAACTGAAGGGGGCCGTGTCGCCCAACTTGGGGGACAGACTATCTATCCCAAATGGGTATATACGTTTATATTCCATGCTGCTGGGGCTTTCGGACTCGGAAGGGCCACGGTATGTCTAAGACGGCGCGTTGCTTTCCATGCATATTTTAAAGGGGATTCTTATTCTGGAGAGATACCCATAGATGCCGATAGTGCTATATATACCAGACTGGGAATGAATACTCCGATGAGAAACAAATACTTCAACTACCGCTGCATTTGGTAGTTGTATGGGCCTGAGGACGCCAGCACGGCTATTCTGCCTCAGGCGACAACAGCTCTTATCTTATCGATAAGCAGCTGAGTCAGCACTCTGCGACTCTGCAAGGGAAGCGCGTTTGTTTGGATAAGTTTACTCCTCAACACGCTGCCTTGAGCTCGTTCCAGCTTCTTTCTCCAACGATGCCTTCCTGATATTGCGATTCAGAAAGATGGCCCCCGACTCTTCTATCTGCGTTGGCCGCAGCCACATCTTTTCTTCTGTGTTCGCGCCATGCTCGCTTGGAGATCCCATACCCACCAGACCCTCCGTCGCCCCAAAGACCGCAGCGGACAATTCGACTTTACGGCAAGAGACCCAATTTCCCGACAAAACGACATGGGATCGAGCATGGCGCTTGGCGGTCTCCTTTCTCACGATGCCGGATGCGGAGTTCGAGCCACTGCTACGGATCACCGAGATGGGCGACGCTGAATTTCTGAGATTGTGGAACCGATACAAGAAACCATCGAAAGAAACCAGGGATGCTTTCAGCCTTCTGGCTAAGGGCTCTTTGGAGGCTGCCGGATCAGTTTATGGGAGTATTTTTGACTGGTACGAGTCTGAGATACGGCGCCATTTTATGCAGAATTTTAAAGGTGATCTGTTTATGGTTCGTGTTCATTCCTACCTGTGGCCTATTTCCTTTGGCGGCCCGATACTAATGTCATCATAGACAGCGCATGATGCAATCCGAGATAGTATATTGAAAATGCTTGTGGATTGTTTACTCCTGATGCGCAGAATCTACTTTTCCCCGCTTGTCGAATATATGCTTCCCTCTTTAGATGGCCCAGAACAGGAAAAAGTGTTTAGGAAATTTCAGCGCTCGTTTTATTCAATGGTTGCCTATGCTATGCCCTGGCCGCAGGTAGCTGATCTGTTGGCTCGCCAATTTATCAAAAGTGGGCTCGTCATTCTCGGCATAAAGAGCTTGAAGGAGGAAGCGGATGACCAAGATAGTGCAGATGTTGATACCATGGAAGTTGATAGCCACTACTCGATGTCATACCAGGATTGGCGGGATGCACCATCGGCCGAGATTCGGACTCAGATGATGACGGAAGGTGAGGACGCCGCAGTTACGGCCAAACGCGAAGAGCTGTTATTACTACTCAATAACCTCCAGCTCATTGGCGTTGGAGGCGAAAGAGCGCAGGTGGTGTTTGCAGGCGTCATGGATACTATGCTGACCGAGTTTATTCGGGCGGCGTATTCGGGCCTCTGGGAAGGTCCATCACTGGTGGCGCTTCATCTACGGCAATGGATCGAGGACGTATTTGCGCAGCTAGTCGTACAAGTACTGGCGGTCATCAACGTGTCGGAGTCCGGAATCAAAGAACCAGGGCAACTCGATGTGCAACTTAGCGATGTGGAAAAGTGGCAGGAGATTGGAATCGCCCGGCTTGGAGCACTTCGCATTGGGGAACTGTTTGACGTGATTGTTGAATGGCCGGCAAGCAGTGGAGCGATCGAAGACTTACGGCATTTTACTACACACCCAGCGGCACGGCATCATTTGACGCACTCGTTCGCAGCGGTGCTCAATCGACGCCTATTACATCCGGGTGCCTCGACCGTGGAGATTTTGCAGGTGTACGTTTCGATTATACGGTCCTTCAACCTGCTTGACCCGAAAGGTGTGCTCTTGGACCGCATCGCGCGGCCAATCCGCCGGTATCTACGGGACCGCGATGATACAGTGAAAGCGATCGTTGGAGGTCTATTAGCAGATCCCGCTGATACCGATGGTCGCACCGCCTCGCCTAGCAGCGAGACGTTGGTGGAGCTCTCCGCGGAGTTGAGCAAAGCTCATCAAAACTCTCTGCGAGCGGACACGGGAGAGTTGGATTGGGATGATATGAACTGGATGCCGGACCCTGTGGATGCGGCACCAGACTACCGCAAATCCAAGAGTTCCGATGTTATCGGCAGTCTTATCAGCCTTTTCGAGTCTAAAGAGACATTTGTACGAGAGATGCAAAACATGCTGGCGGAGCGTCTTCTTCAGAAGCGCGCAGATTTCGAGCAAGAGATGTCCGTTTTGGAGCTGTTGAAACTACGATTTGGCGACAACGCACTACAAGCCTGCGAAGTTATGCTACGAGATATCTTTGGTTCAAGACGAGTCGATGCCGTCGTCCGAAACGATCAAGGAATGGTAACATCGACAGCACAAGCGAACGATACCCCCGACTTGCACGCCAAGATCCTTTCACACTTCTTCTGGCCCGAAATACAAGGTCAGCAATTCAAGGTCCCTGAAGAAATCACGCAGTTACAGCAGCGCTACTCCGAGGGTTTCGAATCACTAAAACAATCCCGCAAGCTCACCTGGCTCAACGGCCTTGGCCAGGTCACCGTGGAATTAGACCTCGAAGACCGCGTCTTTGTCGAAGAGGTCACAACATGGCAAGCAACCGTGATTTACGCCTTCAACTCCCCTTCAAACGACTCCGTCACCAGAACCACTGCGGAGCTTGCCTCACAACTTGAGATGTCACCCGTCCTCGTACGCAGCGCCTGCCTGTTTTGGGTTAGTCGTCGCATCCTTGCCGAGGTGCAGCGGGATACATTCCGCGTTCTCGAAACCCTGCCTACCAAGAACGTCGCCAGCGACGACAATGCCGCACCGACCGGATTATCCAGCAACCTCAGTGGCACAGGCGAAACAAGCAACGCAGAAACAGCAGCGGCGAATGCGGCAGCGGCAGCGGCAGCTGCAGCACGGGAATCCGCGGAAGCAGCAGCCTTGGAGAAGATGAATCTGTACTGGCAGTTTATCGTGGGCATGTTGACGAACCAGGGTGCTATGCCATTGCAGGGGATCGTCATGATGCTGAAGATCGCCGTGCCCGGCGGGTTCCCTTTCAGCAACGAGGAGCTCCGCGAATTCCTCGCTGGGATGGTCTCGAGGGGAAAACTAGAAATCGTCAGCGGCGGGAATTACAAGCTTGTGCGCTGATTCTTCCCTGCTTACAGTGTATTACTAAACCATCATATCATGCCTTGACGACCGAATAATGAATAAATAGAACATGTCAAATTCTGAAGATGATCATCGCTAAGATACAGACGAAAACATTCAAGAAAGAAAAAAACTTATTTTACCCTGTTGCGCGTTTATTCCGCATCCAACGGCGCCACCGGGGCTGTATCATCAACTTGCACACCACCCCTCTTCTTCTCATTGCTATCCCAGAACGGCAGCCTCCAGCCTCCTTCATTCTCCGGCGTCGCCAACCACAGGCGCATCAGGTGTCGCCGAGGCGCAGGCGGCGCATAGTCCTTGTATGCAGTGCGGGCGTGGAGAACATGCGAGTTCGATACGAACTGGATGTCACCGACTTCCAGAATCATGTGTAGGGAGAGACGCTGGCAGGTCTCCTCAAGGACCTGGAGAGCTTCAAGCTGGGCAGGCGAGAGAGGCGGGATAAGTCCTGCGTCGGAGAAGCGGGTGAGGGAGCGGACATAGTAAGGGTCCCACTTTGTGTAGACGCGGGCGTTCTCGCCGCGCTCCAGGTAGACGACGCTGGTGCGGATGTATTCCTCCTGGCCCTTGGACGTCTCGCCCTTGCGGTCGAAGTACCAGATTGGGTCTGTGAGAGTCTTGAGGACGTCTGGGCGCTCAGCTGCAAGGGTGTTGTAGACGTGGTGGGAGGAGACGATGTCTGATTCGCCGCCTTCGAGGGCGCGGTGGACGCAGAGGAGGCCAACGATGTCGCAGTCGTCCGCGTGGAAGAATTGTCTGTGTTTGATTGTTAGTTGCGTTCCCCCTGTGAATGTACTGAAGGAAGGCGCGGGTTACTCAAGGAAACGTACCTCGCGTTCGTGCGGTAAATGCGCACAGAGTCGATCTTTGTTGGGTCTTCGCCGAGATCCTTGACGTGGCCTAGGACGTGACCGCGGCTGTTCTGAGAGACGAAGTAACCTAGGTATGTGCCGAGACCCATGTATGCGACAGCGGACTTGTGGTTACCCCATTCCTGGGCGGGGAAGCCCTTGAAGAGGATGAAGCCTTTCCCGTTGAGGAGATCTTCGCGAAGGGCTGTGAGGGTGGCAGAGAGCTTGGGTAGGGGGAAGTTTGACTAGTTCTTCTGTTAGTAGGGTCAAGGTTGTATGGTTGGGAGGATGCGCCATACCTTTGAGATGCCAGTGAGAGGGGTCTTCGAAGCCAAGAAGGCATCAGCTGTTGCGCTCAGCTCAGCAACCTCCTCCGCAGTGAAGCGATGCGTCCATTTCTCAGGAGCATCTCGGTAGTCCTCTGCCTTCCACAGGGTAGGGCCGGAGATTTGCTTGGGGAATTCATCAAAGGGATGAAGCTCCTCGTATAGCGGAGGATGCTGTCCAGTAGTCTTCAACCCGTCTGGGAAGACATCGAGGGGTACAGGCGCCGGGGCTTGAGTAAGAGTGGCCATTTCGAGTCTGCTTCGTGAGGATTGCCGTGGTTAATTGCTTTTTCTCTGTATACTTCATCCAGGGGAGGCGCGACAGGGATATTTATAAACAGAGCAACAGGTTCGGCTTGAAGCCACTCGGCCGGTAGAGGGGTATAGAAATCCCAAAAGACGCAAGCTGTCATGCAAACAGTGGAGGACATTGCGTGCTAGCAGATCGTGAGAGATATGAAGCTGATAGGATGAAGTCTCCGATAAATATTGCTGTGGACGGCGTGATTGGCCTTGCCGATGGCGTCATCCGACGCGATTCTGAGGCTATGAAGTGCAACGCGACTCGATGATGGAGGAGTCAATTGACGAAGAGGATCCGAGAACCCGACGATATGCGATAATGGTGACAACGGAAATCAAGGCGCTTGACTGCTGTTCTATTTCTAGAAGTTTGTCCTTCTCGGTGTAGGACAACATGAACAGCACTATATGGTATATTATAGATCAATCTGGCCGGTTATGCATGCATAATTCCGTCACCCTTAGTGGATGTTCCTGAATGTGGAGTACCCCATGCTGCCCCTCCATCCCTGCTTCTAAGTTTTGTATACATCGCATACCTACGATTCTCCGAGGGAAGCTTCTTTTCACCTTTATCAGAGTATTTACCTCGCTCCTGAGTGTACTACCACTGCAATGTGTTCTCTACTCAACTGTGACTCCATCGTATACAACTTCCCAATCCGGTAATCGAATCCCCTCGTGCCCCTCACTAGAATAAAACTTGAACTCCTCGATCATGACTTTCCCACTCCCATACATGCTCCTTCAACACATCGGCACTACCGCGCCTCGGAGAGCAAGATGCTTCACATAGCAATCTTGGACACCGACGTCCCCGTCCCAACCGTCTACGCCGCTCGCGGTCTCTACAGCTCTCAGTTCCGCCACCTTCTCCAATCCGCGGCGTCGCGACTCAACTTCCCCGCTTCGGATATTCACACAACAGCCTTCGATGTCGTAGGCGGCTCTCTACCACCTCTTCAGAGCCTGCGCACATTACCACGTCCCCCACCAGGGACGAACGGTTCAGCAATAAATGGAGGATCAAGCACCGTGAATCCACTCTCCCTCCCCATCGACGCGATACTTATCACCGGGGCTGCCGCGGCGGCATACGAGTCCGCAAAATACCCATGGATCGTCACCCTACAGACTTACCTGCAAACGGTCTTCAATGATTACCCCCACGTCAAGATGTTCGGCTCGTGCTTCGGCCACCAGCTCATCGGCCAGGCTCTTCTTTCGGCACAAGCGCAGACTCCAGAACCACCGAGCGTGATCGTCGAAGCGTGCCCTCGCGGCTCAGAGGTGGGCCTCACCTCTATAACGCTCGATCCGGAATTTGTTGCGCATTTCCCGAACCTTTCCCCTGCCTCGTTGCCGGTTGCCAACCAGCTCCGCCTGCAGATGATTCACGGCGACTGGGTCTCTCTTTTACCTGGGATGAAGGCACTGCCGGCGCCGTGGACGAACGTTGGATCAACGGAGCTGTGTCCCATACAGGGGCTGTATTATCCTGGTCGGGTATTGACGTACCAGGGCCACTTTGAGTTCGATGTCTTTGTGAACACGGAGACGTGCTTGGAATTCGGGAGAAGGGACGGATGGAACGGCTGGAATTCCAAGGATGTGGAGGGGTATCTTAGCCTGATCAAGAAGGGGAGAGTCGAGGGGATGGCCGAGGACGACGATGATGCGAAGGTTGCGGCGGAGATTGTGATGCTGTTTTTTGTCAGCTCATGATTTATTGGAATATAATAATCCATATAGAGAATAGATTATACACATTGGGATTATGACAGTGGGCAGGGCCGTTTTCCCGAAAAGTGCAGAAGCACTATATAGTATTCGTCTCGGCAGTTCCCCGACATCCCGCAAAAATTGGCGGAGATGGCTGAGCTTCCCCAAATCCCATCTCAACGCCAGGAACTCAAGGGCAAGGGAGTTTCGAAAGAGGAAAGACCAAGTAATACCGGTCCAGACGCCGGTCGTTCCTTCCCTCTCCGTAGTGTTTCTTATGAGGCAGGTGCATCCTGGGTCGTACTTTCCCTCCCAAGGGAATCTCACTGCGAGGAAGGAACGACCGTCGCACCTTCCATATCTAAGAAGTTGGCGGGTCGCTCCTTCGTTTTTTCAATGTTCTACGTAAGGCAGGTGCGCTCCAAGGCCCGGTGGGTTGCCCTTTCCTTGTTCATTTCCCCGGATATTGTTCAACAATGGAAAGAACAACCAAGTGTACCTGCCATCTGCAACCACGTAGAGAGTCAATTCTCCGAAGCGCCAGAAAAGATCGACCAAACACTCCGTGTATCAGAATCTGTTTCAGACTACTCACCATTCCAACCGGCCATCTCCCCAAACAATCTAAATTTATTTACTCACGGGGAGTCTCCGACATGATTTCGCGATGCAACAACATACGGAGCACCCAATTCATCCAGGATTCTCCGCATTGGCTGCACAAGCACCGTGGCACGCCCAGATCAGGCCGCCAGCCGCCAGTCCCTGACAATCAAAAATTCCAGCGTCATCGCGCGCTCCCTTGCATAGTTAAGGGCCAAGGCATGCTGGTCAGCCTGGCTTCTCCTTGACGAATGCGGTAAGCATCGACGGCGGAACTATTTATTTGCATCGCGACTGTGTGTCTTTTTGTTTTCCCCAGGTGGGGTTTGAGATCTCATTTTTCATTCATCCATCACTCAGTTGTCTGTTTATCTTTGCAGAATCCAAAAGCTGGCGAAAATGTTTACTTCCCCTCTTGCGCTGCTAAGCTTCGGCCTAGCAAGCGCCACAGCCACAAAGCTCTACGCAACGCACTACTCGACGAAATCGGTCTACACGCTTTCGCTCGACCGCGCCAGCGATGGAAGCTATGCCCTTACCCAGGCTTCGTCGCTTGAGACGTGCGGGACGTATCCGAGCTGGATAACCTTTGACCCTGCTACGCGTACGCTCTACTGCTCTGATGAGTATGGCTGGAAGAATGAATATGAGTCGGTCAATGGGTCATTGACGGCGCTCGCTGCTGACGAGAATGGGCTGCTGAGTGAGATTGCGGTGACAGGGACTGCACCGGGGAGTGGGGTGCATAATGTGGTCTATGAAGGGGAGGATGGGCAGTATTTGGCTGTCGCGCATTAGTGAGCTCTTCCCCGTTTCTTTTCAGAATGTCATTGATTGGAAGCTAATATGAGTACCAAACAGCTCCGGCTCCGCCGTTTCGACATACAAGCTTCCCCTGAAGAAGGACGCCGACCCTCTGCAAGTCTTTGAATTCGAGCTGTCCGGGCCCGGTGCGGTCCCCGATCGGCAGGAGGCGCCGCACCCACACCAAGCTTTCCTCGACCCGACTGGAGGTTTCGTTCTCGTTCCCGACTTGGGAGCTGATCTTGTCCGCGTTTTTGCGATTGATAAGAGTAACGGCAAGCTTAACACCTGCTCGAGCTTGAACTACACATCCGGTGGAGGCCCGCGCCACGGCGTGTTCTGGACGGCAGAGGGTTCTCCCAAGATCCGCGGGCGCGCTCCGAAAGCCCCGCAGACTATCCTCTACGTTGCTGGCGAGTTAAACGGCGAAGCCGAGGCTTTCGCGGTTTCCTACCCGGCCGGTGGATGTCTTGCGTTCCGCCGGATTGATGCGGACGTGCCTTATCCCGAGGACTTGCCGGATGGTGCTTCTCTAGGGGAAATCAGATTGGTCGGTGAAAACGTCTATGTCTCTGTGAGGCTGGATGCTGCCTTTGATGGCAATGACTCCCTCGCGAACTTGCGCCGCGTTCGGAGCGGCAAGCTTGCATTTGAAGAGATCACATCCTCGTATGGTGTGCTACCTCGCACGTTTGCAATCAACAAGGCCGGCGACTTGGTTGCTATCGGAAACCAGCTCTCTTCCAACGTCGCCATTGTCACGAGGAACCCAGATACCGGAGCGCTTGGTGATGTCGTGGCGGATTTGATGGTGGGCGTGCCTGGTGAGCCTAACACACTTGAGGGCCTGAGCAGCATTATCTGGGACGAGTAAACTGTCCGCTGGTTCAGGCGAGTCGCCATAGCCAGCAACAACGGCATTGACCGACCAAAACAACTCGATCAGTTCAGAAATTTCATCAAATCCTTCAAGATATACTGCCCATGGATCAACCACAAATGCATGCAAATCGTCTGAAATATATCAGCAATCAAACTTAAACAGAAATAAATCCAAAATACCACCGCATTGTATATAAACCGCCTAGATGATAATACCAACATGTGCGCCGTCAAACATATCCAAGAAATCAAAAGACCAGCTTTTTTACAAGCAAACATGCCGGCTGTGGCGAGAATACCCGCTAGTAGTTGGTCGGGCCAGCCCTTCCATAACACATTCGGGCACTCATCGCATCGATGCCCGTTGGCGCTTGATGTGTCGTTCGTTGAGACGTGATTTTTGAGTACCGTGGACCCTCAGCCGTTAATCATAAGTTCCGTAAGCCATAAGTAGAGCCTTGCCAGGGCTCCGTGTCTGATGCATTATGTATGCCCTATTTGACATCTAGTTGAAATGCTTTCCATTTGCCGCCTACGGTTCGGCACCGAGGGCAACCTCGCGGGCTTGGATAGCTTGTTGGTCCATGAGACATTGCACTGCCAGGGCTAGAGGTGACGTTCTTGAAAGGCGTAGGCGGACTGCTGATGTAGCTCACGACGCAGTCGCGACATACACCGCAGATGCACTCCGTGCAGGCATAACATTCGTTCAACGGCCATGGTCGCTTGCAGCTCGCACAGAATATCTGTATCTCTTTGTTGCGGAAGGACGCTGGGGTAGGGTTAGAAAACCGGTGATGCTGCCGCTGGGCTGCCGAAGACGGGAACAGATTCAGCACTGGGCTGGAGTCAGGGTGTCCTGTTGAATTCACGTGGTTGGAGTAACTAAAGGTCTTTCCCGAAGCAGTGGATGCGGAATCTAGAGAAGACTCAATGGACGGGAAAGGCTCAAGGTCAGTATCACGGTTGCGCGAAAACTCGTACGGCGGCGGTGTGAGAGATTTGTGGAGAGGCGACGCTGCGTAGGAGTGTGGCGGTGGGAAATGGCGATGCGAGGCAGGTGGTGGCAATCCGGGGGACTGGAATGCAGGAGGCATGGATGATCGACCTTTGACCGAAGGTGCTGAGGTGATGGAGGTAATGTTGGGAATCATTGGTGGTATGGTGGGCGAACGTCCCATCTGCCGTCTGGTTAATTGGATGGTTACAGGTTCACGGCTACAATGCAAGCTCACCTCAGATCGGTCATCGTCAACCTCAGTGGCTGATGTCGCTGCCTCAATGAGATCCTCCCAGCGCTTACCCTGTGCCCAAGCTGCGGTCTGTGGCTCTGCCGATAAAGCTTTCCGATCGCCTAGACTCGGCCGTCGGCCAAACTCCTTCGACTTTGGCCGTTCATGCTTCGCCTTCCGTGCCCCTGAGATGGATCCCTTGCGAGGGCGGGGGAGTTTGTTAGTCCTTTGAATCGGAGGAAGCGTCGAAGAGCGACCGGGTGGGGAATGATTGAGTATAGAAGGCAAAAGCGATCTTGGCCGGGGTGATGAAAATGGGGGTAACGATTCCTGTTTAAAGTGGTCGCGCAGCGAAGGAAGCTCAATTGACGACCGCATAGGCTCTCTCCCAATATCGTTGTCGGAATGGATTTCCTACTTTGGTATTAGCACCCTCCATCTGAGGCTAGTATGAATTTGGCCATACCACGTCGGTATCCCAATCAGAGGTTAATCGATTATGGTGCAATTGAGCCAATGCGACCGCAGCAGTTGCTGCGGCAGGGTGCGCTTCATCGATACCCCGTGGGGTTGCGGGAGAGTTAGGTTCTCGGCCATAGAAGTCTCGGTCGGCATCTAATTCAGTTCAGCTTGATCCAAGCTTATCCCCGCAAGAGCCAAAACTAACCATTGCGTCTTCTGGATTGGGTTTGCGGAGGAGTAAGGTGTGCGCGCTGATCAAGAGGAGTGGTGACCATCATGATAAAGCTCTCCTCTGTTGCCGGAAGCTTTGGAATGTAGTGGTTTGGATGGGCCCGTCGGATATGCTCCTGCATGGAGCGATAACGTTTTTCCTAGTGAAAGAATGGAATTAGCCTCATGGGAAGAATTTGATACATCTCTCAGCACAATGAGTAACTTCTCTTTTCTTCTCCCTCGCGAAGCTCGTTGCGATTGCGGTGGGGCGCCAATCGATAAGAGCGGGAAAAAAGCGATCTGGAGCTTCTGGTGGCGGGGTAGGTAGGACTCACGCCCAAACATCTTTTCCGACAATTGGAGCCATCATTGTTCTTCAAGGGACAAACCACCTCATTATTGGCATCGGTCACGGAAAAGGAGCTGGTCAAGGACGCTCGCGGCGGCATGATCTGCATGAATCCGTCTTATTGGCAGCGTTTGAGTGAGAGGTCGGCCAGGGCGGCAACAAAGGATTGAGACAGGCGATTCAGTTCGAGGTCGAGTCAAGCTGCAGATCCGACGTCGCGATGCATGCTCTAGATCAAGCTAAATATTTCAGATGTGACCAGAGACTCGTCAGCTGCAACAATTGTCGAGTTGAAGGGTTGCAAGGGCCGAGCTCTGAAGATAAGGAGGGGGGAGAGATGGAGGCGATACTCCGCGGTTAGAAGAGATGAAAGCAGCGATTTGCTCAAGAACGAGTGATGACCTCGTCCTGCAGCTCCGAAGGGAGTAACCAGCTCTAATAAAGAAATGATAGGGAGCTAGGAGCAATGCATCGGAAGGTCAAGGAAGGAATAGTAGGGCAGGTTTCTCACAGGGGAGGGGAAAGGTCAGGAAGCTCCTTTGCGTGTTGAAAAGCTAGGCTACGATGAGACTAGCGGAAGGGCGAGGAGATGGATAAGTGATAAGCAGGAGACTGATTGGAGGGAAAAGACTGAAAGCTCGACTCCGGTTCAATGCAGTAATGAAAATTGCAGGAGGAGCGAAAACGAATGGAGGCGACCGGGTGGGAAAAGGTGGAGAGGACGGCGAATGAAGACGGGCGGCGGGAGTGAACGGGGGCCAAAGAGGAGAACTTCCTTCTCTGAGAGCTCAAGCTCTGCTTGGTTATTCTCGAGAGATTCGAGCTCTTGAGGAGAACTGATCCGGTGACACGGTCTTGTCCCGGCCTGACCGAGAATGCAATTTGGAAGAAGGTTATCTATGCTGTGCTCATTTACATCATCCTGTCAACATCTGCGCTGCGCTGCACCAGCTGGACCGGCTGGAATGGCGCTTGAGGATGCATTCTTTTCAAGGTACAAGGATAAAACGATCTACTTCAAAGCTAAGTTATGTTATTATTGCCTCAATCGCATTCATAATGATCTGAACGATTTGGCGTACAAGAATCAGATGCCGTGGGTGGCGCTTGCTCCGTATCGATAACGTGGAACACCGCGATTTCCGCGTGGGTTCGTCAAGAGTCTATTTTCGAGGCCAACAACAAAGATTCTTGCAGGCAGACAGCCTCTGGCATCTCTGATACACTGCTATTCTGCGCTCCTCCGTATTATCTTTTGAATGCTCCTATATGAGTGTCATCTCCGAGGTCCTGCTGCAATTGCTTGTGTGTGCGACGTTGCGATGGGTCGTCTCCAGTCTGACACTTGTTTTTTTCGTTCGGTAGCATCGGCCTCAGATTACAACCACTGCCAGTGGTTAATGGTACTCCGTAGTACCTGACCATACCGTAAAAGACGAGCGGCAGGACTTCAAGTTCGCCATAATAGAAATCCAACACCTGCCAACAAAGCCCTTCAATGTGGCCTTGTCTGATTAGTCCTCTTCAAATGACTCGCAATGCAGCATATGTCAGTGTCATAGAGCGAGTCCTGGAGACAATGCATCCCTCAATTGCCCTCCACTTTCCGAGTCTGCGAAACTCAGATGGTGTGTTGGAATTACCATACGGTACAGTTAGTCAGCCTGTCCAGCAATCCGGGAGCTGCAGGAGTGGAGCCCAGGAGATGGACTCGACAGCTTCCAGCATGATCAGCTGAAATTTTGTAGCTACGACCTTGCATGTCAAAGAGAGCAACTGGAGCCTATGAAAGAAAGCAGGAGGGGGTTCGCAAGGTTGGCAATGGTGTCATCTCACCTTCATGCTTGCAACTTTCTAGTGGCAGGGCAAAGGGCAAGCCGGCTAAAAGAAACCATGTGCGACGTGCCCCTCCTCACTCCCCCTCCCAGCTCTCCCCAGCTCCATGGCCTTGAGCTTCTTATGGACCAACCCGGAGCTGGGAGCTCCAACTTTCTTCTGGCCGGCTCCTAAGACTCAGGCGAAATTTCAGCTTAGCTCGACGCCACTTTAGTTCCTTAATCCCGTGTGGGGCGCGACTTAGTCAACGACGACGAAAAATGGAAGCAGCGAAGAAGGTGAAGAGCGATTAAGCTGTGGCAAAACAGATTGCGGGCCTTATACTCTGGGTAAAACTCCTAAAAATGAGCTTTTGGAATTCCCATGGAACCACGGGTGTGTGAAAAAGGAGGGGGCAAATGTATCCCGAAAGAAACTGCCAGTATGGTTGGCAAAGAGACCCCCAACGGCCGAGAGTTGAACTCGTTGCTTGTTAGTGGTGCCTCCTCGGAATCCGCATCCATTCTCCCGGTCGAGACGACTCAAGAGGGGGTTGATGCCCAATTCGCCCTTAAGCGAAAGAAAGCTGGTTGCCGTGTCTTCCGCCTCGGATTTGGAGAAGTCAGGCTAGAATCTGTTCTCCATACTTCTTCACGGCGAGTAAATATTAGCCATCGCTGATGCTTTGCTCCAAGAGCTGTCCTCGGGTGGTTGGCTCTAGACAAAGAAAGGCTTTCTCAGTCGTGGACTCGTGCAGCAGCCTGTGACGCAAGGCAAGAATTCAGAACCCCTGGTAACTACGTATTACGGAGTACCTCAGCACATGGGGCAACGCCGGTAAATCCAAAGCCCTCACCGACCGACGATAACTTTTGTACCTCGTGCGGAGAGAGACACCCATACTCCATGCCTATATCTTGCAAGGCCACATAGCGAGGAGCTGAAACCACTTGAAAATATCGCTCGCAAGTCGCAACGGTGCCTTGGGAGTCAACGCAGGGAATTCGTGAGATCACTGAGATGGATTTTAGCTTCCTGCAGGTCGGATGTTCCTCGCAGAAACAAAAATGCCCTCCCCAGCGGCGGCGGCGCGCCGACGCCAAGAATTGGGGAAGCTGGTTTTCTTTTCTGTTTGGCGCCTGGACCGGTTGCAATTGTGAACAGTTTCCTTTCTGAGATAGCTGCAGCGGGAAAGTACTATGATTGGATTGTTCTCAAACGTGCAATCGAAGGTAGAAGACTCAGGTTGAGGTCCATCTCTCAGTGATGCCCCCACGCAGATGGCAGTTGTCGATTTGTTCAGTTGCCGGTTTTCCCCGGACAAGCCAAGACAGCCGTTAATATGCCAATTGCCAACGCCATCAACAACTGGAGTATAAAGCGAAACCTGGAGGATGCAGGGCATTTACGGCGTGCGGTTTGGAGTCTCGGGGACGATTCCGAGTGCCTGACTCGCTTCCCCTCGTAATCGGAACACTCTCCCCCTCGCTCGTCGTGATATTCGGAGTCAGATATGCGAAAGCCGAAACTCAACGATCTTCTGGTGCACGGAGTACTCAACCGCAATGAAGTTGGCCTAAGTATTTCTTCTCCCTGGGTATATTATCACCCTCAGTGACTTGCGTCGGTTAATTTGATGTTGGAAACCTCATCCGATCGAGTGGCGTATCGGAACCGGGAAACCCCCATCCTCCGTTCAACCATGGATTGGGAATGGCAGATGATGGCCAAACCTGATGCGCGGCGTGAGTAGCCCCAGGTTTCTACATAGCGTAGCTCACTTCGCCATTGAGGGAAGATACGTTATTACATGGCTAATTGTCGGGTGTGCCTGGTAACGGACATGATGCCGCTTAACCGTCCCCGAGTTTCCTATCCGAAGAGGGTCGACTGGGGCAACTTGTGGCTTACCCCAGATCCGAACGAGCTTGTTGCGATCCGATTCGCCTGGCCGACTGCCTTCATGACCTCAATCGTGAGCCTAGACGATCGTCACCAGGTATTTGATAAAGCCCAGTGTAAGCCTACTTACCGTATCTCTCTCAAACCACCTCAAACCACATCCCACCCAACAATAACCCGACCTAACAATGGGCTCCCTACCCCAGACTAAGAACTTCCACTGCGCCATCGTGGGTGGCGGAATTGCGGGCCTGAGTCTTGCCATTGCCCTCCACCACCGTGGTATTTCCGTCACAATCTATGAACAAGCGACTGCATTCTCCGAGGTGGGCGCAGGCGTCTCATTCGGCCCTAATGCGGTGGAGGCGATGAAGTTGTGCCACAGCGGCATATACGATGCGTTCGCAAAGGTCTGCACGACAAATCTCTGGCCGTCAAAGCAAAAGGTGTGGTTCGATTACCTCGATGGGTACACGAGTAGCGAGAGTGCGTATAACACAGGGACGGACAAGAGGACGCAAGAGATCGCGTTCACCATCACAAACAGCCTGGGCCAGACGGGTGTTCATCGTGCGCATTTTCTGGATGAACTAGTCAAATTGCTTCCGGAGGGTGTTGCGCAGTTTCAGAAGCGGCTCGAGGGGATTGAGGAGCGGTCGAGTGATGGGAAGCTTGTTTTGAAGTTTGTGGATGGGTCGATGGGGGAAGCGGACGTGGTCATTGGGTGTGACGGTATCAAGTCCCGCGTCCGCCAGATTCTGGTGGGAGATCATCCGTCTGCAAACCCATCTTTCACCCACAAATATGCCTACCGCGGTCTGGTACCAATGGACAAGGCTATTGAGGCTATTGGAGAGGAGCTGGCATCCAACTCCTGCATGCATGTAAGTCGGAAGCCAAATATAAACGATTCGGAAGGTGCAGCTTTTGTACTGACACGACCAGATGGGCCCAAACAACCACATGCTCACATTTCCAGTCAACCAAGGCAAAACACTTAATATTGTTGCTTTCCACACCACACCCGAGACATGGAAAGAATATCCCCGTCTAACCAGAGACGGGACGCGCGAGGAAGCCCTCCGAGACTTTGCCGGTTACGGACCGAATGTGACCAAACTCCTAGAGCTATGTGAGCCTAAACTCAGCATCGTACGTCTTTAAAACACTCGAGCCTTTGGTACAGTTCTCCGTCAGATACTAACAGGTCACAGTGGGCCATCTTTGACCTAGGCATCAACCCTGTCCCTTTTTTCTCAAAGTCCCGCATCGCCATCTCCGGCGACGCAGCGCATGCAACTTCTCCACACCATGGCGCCGGCGCCGGATTTTGCCTTGAGGATACGGCAGTTCTTGCCGCATTGCTCGCCGATCCACGTGTGCAAAACCACCGCGATCTCGAAGCCGCCCTGACAACGTTCGACAGCAGCCGCCGGGAACGCGCACAGTGGCTTGTGCAGAGCAGTCGGTTCATTGGAGACTGCTATGAGTGGCGCGCGGACGGGGTAGGGAACGATTTCGAGAAGATTGAGGAAGCGATTAACCATCGTAATGCGATCATCACGGATGCGGATGTTGAGAAGATGTGTCAGGATGCAAAGGTGGCTTTGGGAGAGGCCCTGGCTGGGAAGGGGAAGGCTTCTCTATAGTTGACCATGCTCTCAGATTAGAAACACGGGGTAGATAGATCTATAGGGGAATAGACCGGATGTTACACAAATTGGGGTACACTTAAGGCTGTAGTAGCTGGGCAACTGTCACTGGGGAACTTCTCATTTTTGTAGTGGGCCTTTCTTACCAAACAAGCGTTGGCACTCTTTTTGTCTGCAGAAGGTTCTGACACCCATGCAGGTGTTCTTCAACCCTAGCTTGGCTACATATTGAACAAGCTTCTTAATTCGACAGTTTCTTCTTCCTAAATGATTACAACTACGCATGTCTGATTTCCCTCTCATCGCCACTAGCTTCATCAGAAACACAATTTTGACTAGAGAAATACGACTATAAACTATTCTCGAATTGCAATGGCTTATATGTTAACTCCTGAGCCCGAGTTGTGGCTGATAGAGCCATGCGTGGATAACGTAAGCTATACAAGAACGAACTAAGAATGGTGACGTGACGACTTGCAGCCTACATATTTCCATTAAATCTTTTGAAGGACCCAGACATTTCCATCATAACTGTTTCTTCCTCCCAGTCATCTAAAACAAAACTCAATTCCATCTAGAAAAGCACTCGTCATGACAACAGCAGCAGTCCTAGGCAGTACAGGCGGCGTAGGATCACAGATCCTCGCAACCCTCCTCGCCAGCCCCAACGTCACCTCTGTGAAAACGATATCGCGCCGCATTCCCAAATCCGACTCTCCCAAGCTTCAGGCTATTGAGGAAGCCGACATCTCAAAATGGGCAGGTCTAATATCCACCCTCACACCTAAACCATCAGTCTTCTACAACGCGGTTGGGACGACCAGGGCGGCCGCCGGTGGAGTCGCAGAACAATGGAAAATCGACCACGATTCTGTTATTGACAGTGCGCGCGCGGCCAAGGAGGCTGGGGTGAAGACGTTCGTGTTCATCTCGAGTGGGGGCACTAGGGGCTTTCTCTTCAAGTATACCCCTTACGCGAAGATGAAGGTTGGAGTGGACGATGCGGTGCGAGAGCTAGGGTTTGAGCAGGCGATTATTCTGAGGCCAGGGATGATTATTGGGAGACAGAACTCAAAGGCACCGTTGCTTGAAAGGTTTTTTGAAGCCCTTGGGATGGTTTCGAAGGGGTTACAGGATAAGATTGGTATGCTCTTCTCGCTCCCATTCCTTAAGGGTGGGAGGATGCTGACTGTGTGATGTAGCTGCGGATCAGCTTGTTATTGGAAGGGCTGCTGTTCATGCTGCTCGGTTGGCGGATGAGGGCAAGGCGCCCTCCAGGTATTGGGTCGTTGAGCAGCCTGATATTATCAGGCTTGGGAGAGATGAGTGGAAGGAGTGAGATCACGGCCATCTGATTGTAAATCGAGATCTTATAAGCATTATAGATATACCCAGGGTATTTTTGAGCGCATAATCGTGCCCAATGAGCGATAGAGCGGAAAGATTGTTGAATTCATATAAAAGGGGTATTGGCTCCGAAGTAGCATATGACACGTAGAACTCATGGTAGCACAAAAAGGCCGGACTAGCTGACCTCTTCGACATTCAGCGGCTCATCCCCTCGAATGCCACGCCACCATTCAGTCTGCCGCGGAAGCTCTCCCTCCTCACCACCGAACAAACTCCAGTACTTCTTCAGGAACCATTCATGTCCTTCCCAGCTTCGGACATCCCACGGCATCCCCGTAGAAGCGTATCCAGTAGAGACATTCCGATCCCGCTTTCCGACGCCTGCGTTGCCCCAGCATACTAGCCCGAATAGCAGATCGTGGAAGAACTCGTCCTCGTCATAGTCCTCCGTGCGGGTGATGAGGTTTTTTCGGAGCTCCGGGAACGGCAGGATGTCAATGTAGGGGTGGTGCTTGACAGTGATCTGCTCCTTGTTTGGGCGGAGGTCTGGCTTTAGTGATGTTCTGTATGATCCGCGAACCATGTTGACGATGCTGGTTTGGGCGGCGGCATCCGCAAACTCCGCGTCGTACCGGAAGAATGGAGAGATCGAGTCATCAAAACAAATGGCTTCTTCGGTGATACCGACGTGCTCGCTAAGCAAACATATTGCGGATATTGTGCAGAGTGTGTCGATTCGGAGATTATTGACGTATGGGTTAGCGACAGGTGGACTTGGCTCAAATCTGATGATTTTGGAATCTCCAGAGCTGAAAGAGTTTGGTCTTGAATGCTGAATGACCATGTGCGGCCTAACGCAGCTACATTTGAGGGTCGTTGTCCAGCATGGGCCCGATTTATTGTCGTCAGGGAAGATGAGTGCTGGATCAACATGGCTTGGAGAACCCGTGGAGCTAGGTCCAGACGAGGCGGACTCCGACTGCGAGGCGACCGTTGTTGAGTTCGAAAAACTCAGCTCCGGCAGGGTGTCACTCAATGGCGAGACTTGTGATGTTGGATACTGTATCGCTGTTGTGGAACAGTTATTTGCCTGTGAAATGTACCCCGTATCCCATACGCTCAATGAGGAGGGATCGAGTTGCGTCTCATTGAGCGCGGGGCCCCAGATGGGTAAGGTCGTCGGAGCGCCATAAGGGTGTGAACTGAGCTGGGCATAGTCCCCAAGAGTGGCTGTGAGCAAGTCGGGAATGGATATTTTTGGGGCAGCACAAGCCGGAAGACTCCCTGTGGTGGGATGCAATGTAGCGGCGCTGGTAATGGGAAGGGCGTCTATGGATGCCTCGCCTGGTTTGGTCGATCGTGTATCTACAGTAGGTAGTGGAACCTCAATGCCACGATTTTGGGCCGCGATTTGAGCGAGCCCCTCGAGTCGATCCAAACGCTCACGCAGTTTTTCCCCTGGCAAATAATCAGCAAACCGCATGATAACAAGGACTTTTGCGCCCGAACCACCATAATAAATCATCTGCAGTGCAGACCTTTAGGCAGGAGGGGAAAATTAGGTGCACTTACGGTACTTCCTTTGTGCTTGGAGATTCTGCTGACGCCTCTTCTCTGGGTCCCTGCGGACGGGCTTCCGCTTCGGCTTTGTGGCACCCTCAGGCTGTCCCACCCGCTGCGTGTGCTGCAGCATTGTGTACAATTTGAAATAACTTAATAGTTGTCGAGCTATGCAGCGTTCTTAGTGGCAGGGTTAGAGGAGTTGTCGTGAAGAAGCTGAGAGGTGGTCAGAATAAGGGGGATGGCTGACGTGAGCCACTCTGCTTTTCTTTGTTCTCAGCTCTAGCGCGACCGGCCTTTTGGGAGGACTTGGCGCAATCCTGCAGTCTGAATTCCTACATCCAATCAATCCTTGTGCTAAACCTAGGCTTAGTGTGGCGATAATAATATATAGTAGCAATGGGAAGTATCTTAGATACACAATGTCAGTACTATGATGCTAGTGAGAACGTGCTAGCGGGATCAGCTCGGGAGGCAGATCTGCCATGGAATAATGTGGAGACCGTGGGGTTCTTAGCATAAGGCCGTGCCCCAGTGTATCTACATGGTAGGCTTCTACTCCGTGTCTGTAGCAGGAGCCGATTATCACGCTAAGATGGAGTGATAGAGTTGTTGTCATTCTATGTCTAGGCAGGAGAACTGGCGGACTCTCTCTTCAACTTGGACTGACAGCTAAATCAGAGACAGTGTCATGTACGTCAAGTTTTCATTTGAGCGCTACAGGATATTTGAAACCCTAGACTGCGGCCCATTATGTTGGTTTGTTGCATTGGTTCTCAATATTATGCAGGTAAGGGTAGGATGAGGTCATCAGATAAAAGTTCATCAAGATATAGAATACATCTAGAAAAGATATGAACTACCGGAAGCTGAAAACACATCAATGTATCATCCAAATGTACCAACTAAAGCCCAGCAGCATCCTTTGCCTTCCTAAACTCTTCCGCAACCGGCACATAGCTCCCAGAGCGGACTTCCCAAAGCAATCCTGGTCCAACGGGCTTCCAACCAAAGGTCTCAACAGCCTTCTTATTGCTTGCACGATTCCTGATGCCAAAGAATGCAGCCAAAAATGGACCCCACCGTTGAACGGCTTCTTCCTTGGTAATAGTCTTAGTGGGGACTTGGACGGCCTCGCTGATCGCAGTAGCCATGGCCTTGTATGTGATAGTGGTGTTGCCGGTGCCGTTGAAGATCTCGCCAGCCTTGCCCTTCTGAGCTGCGAGGAGGTACAGCTGCGCAGCGTCATCGACGTAGACGTCCGAGAAGCAGTACTCCCCATCACCAATGTAGACGGACTCGCCCGAGTCGATAGCAAGCTTAAGTAGCTGCGCTGCGAAGCCGGTGCGGTTACCGCGTCCGTAGACATATTGAGGGAGACGGATTGAGAGTACGCGCACGCCCTTCTCCACAAGTTTGAGGGCATGATCCTCAGCGGTCTGGCGGTTTCCAAAGCCGAACTCTGCGATTGGGGCTGTCTCGTCGGTTTCGCTGCCGTTGGGATCAGGCTGGATACCGGCTGTGCCGTTGGTGACGACGAGGGGCTTGTTGGTTCCCTCCAGGCCTTTGGCGAGGGCGCTCACAGAGCTGATGTCAAGAGCAATGAGGTCGACGTAGGGCTTGGAGAAGTCATGGTCGAAAGCGAGGTGGAGGACGATGTCAGCGTTTTTGCTCTCTTCTGTGAGGAGCTCGGTGTTTTGGAGGTCGCCGCGCACCGGGGTTGCGCCGAGAGTCTTGAGAAGTGCGTCGCCTTCCTCACGGCGAGAGAGACCGCGGACATCGTAGCCTTCCTTGACGGCCAGTTCGGTGACAATGCGGCCGATGAAACCCGTGGCGCCCGTGATAAAGACCTTTTGCGGCATGGTGGGGTGAAAAGTGTGTAGGAGAGAGGTTGGAAGGTGGCGGGAGGATCGAGTTGAGGGATATGTTGCAGAGAGACATGGAGGAGGAAACAATCACAGTTTTATAAGTGCTGGTGTTGTAGCTACTTTGTGTTGCATCTTCTGTACTGCAGTGAATAACAAACGGACTTTGGCGGCGGGCTTAGGACTTAACCAGGATTGTCCGTCCTACAACCCTTTCTGTCTCAAGTCCCACGGCCAAGCTAGTTAATTATTTTTGCATTACAAATCTACAAGTCGAAACTCCTAATAAATGGAGTTACCGGGGAGCTATGGATATAAGTAGAACTGTAGGCTCGAATTGCACCAAAACCGTCGGGGTTTAATGCTGCATCCCGCCCCCGAAGTCCGTGTCTCCAAATGTATCAGATTCTGACTTGACGTCGATGGCTTAGCTGTAAATTCACTGGTCAAGCTTAGGCCTAAAGGGCAATGTCTAGGATACCATGAGCGGTGGGTGGTGCTGAACAAGATCCTAAGATATGGGTTCCCCAATGTATTACCGTAATCATGTACCTATATTTCGAACACAACAGACGGATCTCATTGATTAGAGAAAATGGCTTTATTGATACCCGCCTTTTAGAGCAAGAGAATTGCTTGAAACAACATTAGAGCGATATCCAACATAGTGACTGAACTCCAGTTTACCGGACATAATGCTGACTCGGACGAATGCTGAGCTCTAGATAGTCCTTATTTCTTTTTAACTAACAAATCTGTATCGGAGCTTCAATTGCTAATGTCGGCCGCAGAGTCGGAGTCGGAGCGTAGTCAGCTGCTGTCTCTGTGGCATGCTCGATCTCATAGTAGCTGAGACCATCGTGGCCTCCACCTGAGAAATCAATTAGCATATAGTTTTACTTGGGTATCCCCCTAGAGGGCAAGCAGCCTACACGTATCAAAAGGATATCCACTACAAGGCAGATGGCAAGCCCGTGGATCTAGAGCATCCTCCGGACTAGGGTACGAGAAACCACACCAACACTCCGTACCATTTCTGAGACCCATAACCGAGCTGCCGCGCTGTGTACAGCTCATTGAACAGTGACCGACAGACTGGTAGATAGAGGGGCCTAGGTTCATTAAGCCGGGGAAATCGAGGTAGCAGCCTAGATAGTGAATCGAACGAGCAGCTGTAGTGCATACTATAGCGTGATAGAAGGCGTTGAGGTGCTTGGCCGAGAACATTGCCTGTAATCTCAGTTGTGATGGCTTTGGCGAACGTGAGATTCGGGTCGAGATGATGACGTTCCGATTCTGCTGCAAATGTTCGAGTCAGTGGAGGTGGGGGCTGAGCCTTTGGTATCGGCGCATGGCAATGACGCTCGATCCATGGTAAAAGCCAAGGGATTTAGTGACGATCATCCTCGAATTGATATCGGATCCTGCTCTCTGCTGATACCCGCCAATCATATTTCGGGCTGGAGGGCGGCAATTTACTGCTTGGCACTCTATAATCACCGTGAGTTGCTTCTATATCTTACAAGACCACGAAATTGTGGTCATATGAGCCGCGGGCACCTACAACAATCTGTCGGTGCACTCGGCCCAGGGCCTCCTGCAGGAACTACGCACGTACTACAGTAACCGTCGCTCGCCTGTTCACGGGTGCCTACAAGTATGTAATAGAAAAAACAAAAGTCCAAAGCCGCTCGGCGCAAAGACAAGGCTCAAGGTAAGCCCTAAGTGGCAAAGGAAGAGGCATTGGTTTCAAATAGTATAGTGCTTGAGAAGGTGATAGCGTAACCCATGAAATAGCAGCAAGATATTTTCGGAAAATATGAGTTGAAGCTATAGAGAGATATAATCTGCAATGAAACTAGTTACGAAACACAGAGTGCTTCGATAGACATATCTACAGCGATAAAGAACTTCGTGATCAAAGGCCTCCTCTTAGAGTATCCTTGGCGGTCATTGCAGCTTTCAGTACCTCTAGTATCTCACTTCGGTCGAGTGGAGCAACAATAGCCCGGAACATTGGAGTTCTGCCATCTTCCTCCTCCAGGTCTGGCCGCGCACCATGTTGCAAAAGTAGTCGAACATAGCTTGATGTCCTTTCGACGGCATGAGACAGGGCTGATCGGCCATCAAACTCAACGCTGTCGATATCCACGTCATTTCGCGCTAGGGGTAGCTTCATGGCATGAAGGTTCCAGTTAACCACAGCACTCATAAGTGGTGTTTGCTCCACATGACCAGTGAAATTAACTGGGACCGTATCCTGAGCCAACAGAAGCTCACAGGTTGAATCTAGGCCATGAATGATCGCCTCCGGCAATGGCAACTAAGAGCTACCATGCATAGAACTGAGACTTATGTCAGGGCGGTTCAGAATCATGAATTCCACGAGCTCTTCACCGTGCTTTCTGATCGCCTTGATCAAAGGTGGTGTGAGGCTATCACTCACGCCGTTAATCTTGGTCTCGGGATGGAGTAAGAGTGCCCTTGCAATTGCGCGATATCCCCTTTCTATGGCGCACAAAAGAGGGATATCGTTCCGAGCTCGATTAACTGGGCCATTGATATCAATTGAAGGTTGTGCAAGCAATAGATATACCACTACATCGAAGCCTCCTTCAACCGCGTAAGAGAGGGCGGACGAGCCGCGCTATCCATGATATTCAGACCACTTTTGTCCTTTTCCAACAGAATGGTGGGATAATTACCCTTGGCGGCTGCGTACATCAAAGGAGTCATACCGGAGTGGTTCTGGGGGTGCAGGTCGGCAGGCTTCCGGAGGAGACAAGATCACTGAAAATCAGGACATTGTTGCTTTTGCGGGCAAATAAACGCATGACCGTGGTCCCATGACGGTCTCTGTATGCAAGGTGTCGCGAAGGAAAGATAGTGGCGATTTAAGGGATAGCATGCAGGAAAGCTAGCGGATCTCGTGGCGAGAGGTAGGAGAATATGAGAATGTAGAGTTCAAACGGCAGAGTAACTTGTCTAAATAAAATTATGCTGGGCAAGACGAGTGACGGAATTTTGTGAGATAGAGAGATGGAAGATGTGAGGGGAAGGAAGAGTGGAAAGAGAAAAGCTCTTGACGCGCGATATCTCAATCCGTGTAGAGCTAGCAACTCGATTCCTTAAAACAAACTCAAACCCAAATATTCCATGGCTCATACCAGTTCATTAGTGTGAGAGATTGAACAAGACCAATTATCTCTGAATGTATGATGATGAACTCGAATATATAGCACTTTTTTTCTTCTCTGAAAGCGCAGCAAAACGGTCCTGTAGTCAATATCAGAGTGTTTGACTAGGAAGGGATTAAGTACATATTGAGAAATCTTTTGTTTCAACCCAATAAGTAAAGCGCTCAGAAATTGAAACAAGATCGTTTTCAACCATTATTTCCGAAAAAATGGACCATCAACTACCATCAAGGATAAGGCAAAATAAACTCCTCACTCGACATCCCATACATTCTCATTCCCAGGCCTAGATCGAGGTAACAATGCCCTTCTGGCTTCCCCGTCTACCTCGGGATCTTGTTCACCCTCTTCCAATTCGGGCCCTGGAATCCGCCGTGGCTCTCCCCCATTTTCCAACACACGCGTATTCATCCAACTCGCCCTCCTACGGGGGATTTGCCACACTGCAATCTAAACCAAGCATTAGAGATAACACAGACAGACCACGGCACGATTAGCCAGGAGAATAAGAAAACAAACCTTGACCACTAGAACACAAACCACGGCCGCAACAACCATCCACGAGGTCCGCGTCTGCACGCCGCGCCACGGTTCGAAGCAGCTCCGCCGATATCCCAACTGCTGCTCACAGGCATCATCCCCATGATCGCGGTCTTTGAACGGCCACGCCCGATCATGGATACTCCTCAAACCGCAGCATTGGTAGCGGTCTTGGATTGCGCGGATCGCACGTGCGTCTTTGTGTTGGAAGAAGTACTGCCATTGGTTGTTGAGGTGGCAGGTGAGGATGTCCTCGGGGTAGAGGTATGCGAGGGCGGCTGTTGCGATGATTGATAGGAGGATTGTGTGGGCGTGGTTGAGGAGCTGGAGGGGTTGAGTCCAGCGGGGTCGTGTGTAGGATGCCGATCGGGAGAGGAAGTGGCTGCTTGCGATTGCCAGGATAGTGAGCGGTGGGAGGAGGGTTGCGAGGACAGGAATCCAGGAGGGAAGCGGGAGGAAGAGGGTTGTTGTACGCGTCCAGGAAAGTCTAGATGGTTGAAGGTGTTAGTGAGCGAGATGGTAGGAGTTGAGAGTCGGACGTACACGCCAAAGACGAGAGAAATTGCAGAGGTCTGTAGGCAATAAACATTAGCTTCGACTTCTGGAAAGCAAAGAGTGCCCATTTCAATGTTGGGACTGCCGCTTACTAGAAAGAGAAGGGGGTAAAGGGCAGATGAAATGTCGCAGTTGATGGGCATCTTGAGATTGGTTTCTTATTTTGACCAGTGTAGAAGGGACAGTGCCAAAGTTACCGACAAGGTTGGTCTGAATATTAATATTATGATGAAGGAGCCCTGGAAGTTTGGGATTGAGGTTGAGTTGTTTGTGTCTGCTGCACAAAGGCGGGGTACTGCCAATTGTTACACAAGGAGGGTGGCCTGCCTTTCAAGGCCCGATACAACCCGTGGATCGTGCAAATTGCTTGTATCTAGTGCATAGTAGCTTCAATAGAATCGGAACATCAACAGTATCTACGGTGGCTTATTGATGAGGCGAGCAAATCAAGTGTTCTGACAGATTGGGACGAACCAGTATAGTATGACTGCTAATCATTCTAGTATTGAAAACCAAGAGCGTGAAGAACGGCAACATCTAATATTCCTACACAGGCCAAGATCCTTCTTCTCGCTTACATATGAGCTCAGGCTGGTTGTTAGCGTCTTTAACTGGTTCGGCATTAGGGATACATTGGTTTACCCCCTCAATGCGTTTCAAGTTAGGCATCTTTGACTCTCTTTCCCCCATGAATCTAGAGATATGGGCGTCCAAGTCGAGATTGGGCAAATCCCAGCGGGCCATTGAGCTACTGCCCTTCCGGGAACCATATATTCGCAGGGACTTCAAATTCGGTGGCAGACCGTCAGCAATCGAGTGGATCTCGATATGATCTTTGCTAGTTTCAGACGTGTAGTAATAGAGAGTATGAGCTCCAAGTGCGAGGTGTTTCAATTTGTCGAATACTTTCCAAGCACATTCAACCGGGGATGCGAATACCGAATCGTCCCCGGCTGGCTTGAGGAGTTCTTTGAGAGACAGGGTTGCGTCCACGTTGAGATATAGACACTCAATGTTGTCTTTATGCATGAGAAGCGATGTAAGATAGGCATCAAGATCAACTGTAGAATGTAAACCATCCGGCGAATCACGCCCGCCAATGGAGTAAACAAGTTCCTCAGTCGCTTTGCTGACTCGATTGCCCCGCACAGCGCATCGGGGCTCAGGCAAGAGTGTTTGATTGAGATCCTACTATAGTTTGCGGAGGATCTCGGCACTGGGTCTGTTTCAGCGTGGTGGTCTGTGATCTCATTGAAGGCAACACTCTCAAGAGCTGGAAGCTTCCGAACAAGGTCCAAAAGGCTCGATGATGTCATATGAAGTGTAGGACCGACTGTCAATCGCCATTTCATCTGAATTTGGAAGAAATTCGATGGCGCGTAGCTTTTGGAGGTAACGAGTGGATTGATCGCCTGAACGGATTTGTTCGAGAAGGTGTTTGAGAAGGAAAATGTCTCGGGGAACACCCGACTCGTCTATATATTTATATCTATCCTAATGGGACAAAGCGTCAGGGGTTCTAAATTCGGAGAAACCGAGACAAGTAGAGCAGCCAACGCTGGGGCGTAAGATGCCATCGTATCGCGTTGTCTGTTTAAACTGTCAGCCTATCTCTTTGCTAATGGTTGAGCATGAGCCTACTAAATTGTGCCTGGATCAAGTAGCAAAGTATCCAACACAGCCGTATTCTTCTCGGGCTCTTCGAATCCGACCTGGGCAATTGCCTGCTTGAGGAATTCCGAGCCCCGTGGTTGCGGGTTTGTTGGCGCAGGGGGTGCCGTTGGCCAATCGAAAGACCCATTATAACTAGAGGCAGGCGCTTGATCAAGCTCTATATGTCGTAAATATTTCCCTAAATATGGTTTCCGGAGGATTGAGAGCATATTCAATCCCGCTTGGAGCCGCTCCTTTTTCCGGAGCCTAATCCGGCTGTACTTTTGATGAGTGGACATGTCAACGAGGGAGTAAAAGCGGCTTGCATACTCGTGGCGCATTAGCGGCATCTCGGTAGGATTCGAGGTCGTCGAATATGAGCTTCAACAGCCCATTAGGAAGAACAAACATTATTGTTAGCGCTTTGGTATAAATCTATTCGAAAACTCAAAGAGCACCTGCAGTAGAAAGAGCTGCCATTCAAAGGCATGAACTATCCGCGCGCTGGGCTAGTTAGACGGGTCTGCCTATTGACCGACCATCTAGAGCCTGATGCCTGTGGCTTCAAGCCAGAGACGGGACAACACGCCCCGAGTTTTCAAGAGGTGATGCAATTTTCGCTCCACTGTCTGTGGGCATATACATCTGTAACCGATATTCGATTCATGGCACTTTTTGCACACCATATTATGGCTCTCCAAAGACTATGACATCGATCGACAAGCCTATATTTAATTAGTATCCATGAGCACCAGTCAGCGGTTCATTGTCAATTCGAACGATAACCCACGAAAAGTGTACCACTACCGACCTGTTTTTCAGCGTGTCGAAAGTACCGATGCTTTCCAGGATCTTACTACTAGGTATTTTTTGGTCCAGCTTGAACTCGATCATGCAAATCCTGGGCGCGTGCCTGGCGTTAGCGCGGAGGTTCTGGAACCGAGGAACAGTGTTGAACCAGGAATACGTTATTGTCTGAGCCTCCGCTTACGTAGTGTCTTGGCGCTCTTGTTGCACCCGATCGTCATCCGTCATTCCACTTGATTGTTTCTCCAACAAACACGAGAGCATCGCCGTGACAATTTTCGGTCCTCTCCTTACGTATTACTGTGCTCCTGAGCCTCTACTATTATTATCTGGCTTGGATGTCTGTACTATTGCGACATTAGCTCATCCATTAAACGATGCGGGGACTCCGCTTGATCCCCATCGGCGCAGCTCTGAGCTTGCTCCCGGAGTCGATAGCGCAGGGCGAGACGAAAATCCACGAAGCGGGGCGATGTGCCATCCGAGGCCACTGTGGAAAGCAGTCGTTCTTTGGTGGAGAGCTTCCATGCCCCGATAATGGCCTCGCCGAGCAACCCAAAGCGACTGTTAGGGAGAAACTGGTGAATCTGTGCGGCGATAAATGGAAGGACGGGCCAGTATGCTGCAAGGAGGAACAGGCGAGTCATCTGTATCAGACTGATATTTTCGGCAAACATATCACTAATAAGCCATGCTTGCTAGATCGATGCCCTCTCCAGCAACTTGAAACTCGCCGAAGGAATCATCTCGTCCTGCCCAGCGTGCAAAGACAACTTCTTCAATATCTTCTGCACCTTCACATGCTCACCAGATCAATCGCTTTTCATCAATGTCACACAAACTGAGCCTGGAAGTTCCGGGAAGGATCTGGTCACGGAACTGGATAACTTGTGGTCAGAGGAGTATCAAAGCGGGTTTTACGACAGCTGCAAGAACGTCAAAAATGGTGCTTCGGGCGGCAAGGCAATAGACTTCATTGGAGGTGGCGCGAAGAATTACACTCAGTTCATGAAATTCCTCGGAGACAAGAAGTTCTTAGGAAGTCCATTCCAGATTAATTATCGAACCGAGCCTCGCGCGGACTCTCAAGGTATGAAAGCTCTACCGATCCACACCAAGGCCTGCAACGATGCCGACCCAGCATACCGCTGCTCTTGCGTCGACTGTCCTGATGTATGTCCTGAGCTTCCTGCAATACAAACGGAGAAACAATGCCATGTGGGGTTGCTGCCTTGCATGTCGTTTACGGTTATTCTCATCTATTCGATCTTCTTGCTTGCTATCGCCGGGTTCTCGAGCTATTTCACATACAAAGAAGGACGATACCGCAAACCCGAAAGAGTACGCCTTCTTCAGGACCCAAACCCGAGTGATGACGAAGACGATGGTGATATTGTCCACGCGGGTGGGCATCTGGAATATCCTCATGGTGTTTATAAGCTCAACAACATACTCGAAACCGTTTTCAGCCGCATCGGTTCAGTATGTGCTCGTTTCCCCGCGATTACCATAATCTCCAGCATTCTGTGCGTCGTACTGTTGAGTTTGGGCTGGCTGCGTTTCACAGTGGAGACGGATCCCGTGCGCCTGTGGGTCAGCCCTACCTCTGCAGCGGCAAAAGAAAAGGAGTTCTTCGACGAGCACTTTGGACCATTCTATCGCGCGGAACAGGCGTTCCTCGTTAACGATAATTCCAGTGCTAGTGATGGCCGGGTTCTCAATTACAACACCCTGAGTTGGTGGTTCGACGTTGAGTCTCGTGTTCGCCGTATGATCTCTCTAGACCGTGGGCTGACCTTAGACGATATCTGCTTCAAGCCCACTGGCGATGCGTGTGTAATTCAGTCGGTGACGGGTTACTTTGGAGGGTCCGTGTCCAACCTGGATCCGGATACCTGGGAAGAACGCCTGTCACATTGTACCAATTCACCAGGTGATCCAAGCTGTCTGCCGGATTTCCAGCAGCCCCTTAGGCCAGAGATGATTTTAGGTGGCTACGAGGGCGCGGAAAGTATTCTTGATGCCCAGGCACTGGTCGTGACTTGGGTTGTCAACAATCATGCCCAAGGATCTGTTGAAGAGGCCAATGCTATGGATTGGGAGGACAGTTTCAAGCGCATTTTCCAAGTTGTTCAGGAGGAAGCCAGAGAACGTGGGCTTCGAGTCTCCTTTTCAACCGAAGCTAGTGTTGAGCAGGAGCTCAACAAGTCTAGCAACACTGATGCTAAGATCGTGGTCATCAGTTATATCATCATGTTTATTTATGCATCTCTGGCCCTTGGGTCAGTGGCAATGACCTGGAAGTCTCTGGTCCGCAATCCGTCCAATGCTCTAGTGCAGTCCAAGTTCACCCTTGGCGTTGTGGGAATTGTTATTGTGCTGATGTCAGTGTCGGCGTCAGTCGGTCTTTTCTCCGCAGCTGGGATTAAAGTGACGTTGATCATCGCGGAGGTGATTCCTTTTCTTGTCTTAGCTGTGGGCGTGGACAATATCTTCTTAATCGTCCATGAATTTGAGCGCTTGAATGTTAGCCATCCGGATGAAGAGATAGATGAGCGCATTTCGAGGGCAATAGGTCGAATTGGGCCGAGTATCTTCCTTTCGGCTATTACAGAAACCGTCGCCTTTGCCCTGGGGGTGTTTGTTGGCATGCCCGCCGTCAGAAATTTCGCTATTTATGCGGCAGGAGCTGTCTTTATAAACGCGATTCTGCAAGTCACAATGTTCATATCTGTGCTTGCATTAAACCAAAAGCGCGTCGAAAGCCTCCGTGCGGATTGCATTCCTTGCCTCACTGTGCGCAAGGCCCATTCCGGTATGTCGGAGGATCGGAGATTCGACGATCAAGATGGAGAAAGTGCTTTGCAAAAATTGATCCGCAAAGTCTACGCGCCTCACCTTCTTAACCGCCGATTCAAGGTCCTTGTTGTCATTATTTTCCTAGGCATCTTAACTGCTGGGTTGGCTCTAATTCCAGAAGTCGCCCTGGGATTGGATCAGCGCATTGCCCTTCCGAGTGATTCCTATCTCATTAAGTACTTTGATGACCTGAGTGAGTACTTCGGCAGCGGTCCACCTGTCTACTTTGTGACTCGGAATGTGAATGTAACCCAGAGAGAGCATCAACAACAGCTCTGTGGGCGATTCACCTCTTGTGAAGAATACTCCCTAGCGTTCGTCCTCGAACAGGAATCGAAACGGTCCAACGTCTCTTACATTTCGGGTGCTACCGCTAGTTGGCTCGACGATTTCTTCTACTGGCTGAATCCACAGCAAGACTGCTGCTTTGAGGATGATCAGTTGTGCTTTGAGGACAGGATGCCTGCTTGGAATATCACCATGTATGGAATGCCAGAAGGCCAGGAGTTTATCCATTACCTCGAGAAATGGATCGAATCTCCTACAGATGCATCCTGCCCTCTTGGTGGAAAAGCACCGTACAGCAGCGCCCTTGTCTTCGATTCAAAACGCGTCACAACAAATGCAAGCCACTTCAGGACGTCCCACACTCCACTACGTACCCAAGATGACTTCATCAAATCCTACGTCTCTGCTCGCCGAATTGCCCGAGGAATTTCAGAAGAACATGGAATCGATGTGTTCCCCTACTCCAAGTCATACATCTTCTTCGATCAATATGTCTCAATCGTCCAACTGGCGGGCACTCTACTCGGATCTGCCGTGGCTATTATATTTGCTATCACTTCCATCCTCCTCGGCTCGGTTGCTACGGGCGCAGTTGTCACCGGTACAGTCGTGATGATTGTGGTTGACATTATCGGTTCCATGGCCATAGCCGGCGTTTCATTGAACGCCGTCTCACTCGTGAACTTGGTGATTTGCGTTGGAATTAGCGTCGAGTTCTGTGCACATATCGCGCGAGCCTTTATGTTCCCCTCGCGCGCGATTATGGATACAGCGCCGACTAGATTCCGGGGCAAAGACGCTCGTGCGTGGACCGCCTTGGTGAATGTGGGCGGCAGCGTTTTTAGCGGAATCACCATAACCAAGCTACTTGGAGTTTGCGTACTAGCGTTCACTCGAAGCAAGATTTTTGAGATTTATTATTTCAGAGTGTGGTTGGCCCTCATTGTTTTTGCAGCGACTCACGCGCTCATATTCTTACCGGTAGCGCTGAGCTATTTCGGCGGAGAGGGTAAGTTACTCCGATCAGGTATGACCTCTCAAACGTCTGTTAATACTTCTATAGGATACGCCGACCCCGAGGCAGACGGGGGCTTAGAGGAAAACCTTGCATCTCGGGGCTATCGCTCTCTCCTGGTTGACGATGATTACGACTCGGACGAATACTAGTTCATGGTTTGCACAGCAGCGGAGCATCACCTTCATATGGCAACTGCGTCTCACAGCATACGACAATGACGATGTGGCCCTGTTGTATATACACTGTTTCCTTCATCTTTATTGTTAGATTACGAGGAATCGAGGAGTAGCATCTGGTTGAATTGGAGTTTGGCTGTCATGTTCGTTCTAGGATTTTTCATTGGCCTGGTGCTTTTCTGGCTTGTCACCCATACCAACCTTAGCATACTGTACCACTACCTGAATCAATTGCCTCTTCCTATACTGATAATAACCAAAGTCCGTTGAAAAGCCTTACCCGTTGGGCGTCCTCTATCGATTTACAGGAGAACAAAGCGTTGTGTAGAAAAGTGGAGCTTCACATGATCATGCCAAGACTTTGAGCTCCCCCTAAATTTTTTTTTTCTTCCTCAATTATTTGGGCTTCCCCCTCCACAACAATCCATTCTTCTTCTCTGCCTCTCCCTCATCCTCTTTCTTCTTTTCCTTTTTTGTTTCTCTTTTCTTTTGTTCGTATTTCTGTGATACCCCCTGTGCTGTCTGTTTTTGTGCAGACAGCCTTTTTCAGTCCCTTGCCAAGTCCTCAATAAGTATTGAGGCCTAAGGGATTAACCCCGCCTACAATTTTTTTTTTCCGACTGAAAGAAATTTTCAAAAGGACATTCACAACACAGAAGTCCATCATGGACCAGCAACGATTCTTGCAGCAGCTGCAGATTGTTCTGAATCGTAAGTACTAGCCAATGGCCCCGATATTATTTGTTCGTTTGCTAACTCCCAAGATAGCCTCCCAGGGTAACGTTAAGGAGGCCACTGGCATTCTTCAACGCGAATATTACAAACACCCCGAGTCCCTCGTCCTCCTAATCCAGGTTGCGACCGGTCACGAGGATGTTCAGCTGAAACAATTGGCGGCTGTTGAAGCCCGCTCCCTTGTGGGCAAGCATTGGGCGAAGGTGCAGGATGGCCAGAAGCCTGCCCTCCGGGAACAGCTCCTGCGCTCTGGTGTTAGCGAGAGCAACGACCTTGTCCGCCACTCCGTTGCTCGCGTCATTTCTGCCGTTGCCAAGGTTGATCTTGAAGATGGCCAGTGGGCCGACCTTCCCAACTTCTTGATTCGTGCAGCAGACGGTGGTAACAAGGACGAGCGTGCTGTCTCTATGTATATTTTGTTCACCATCTTGGAAACACTGGGCGAAGGTTTCGAGGAGAAATTCCAGGAGCTGTTCAATCTGTTCAGCAAGACCATCCGTGATCCCGAAAGCCCTGAAGTGCGTATCAACACTTTGCTCGCTCTGAGCAAGTTGGCTATGTACCTCGACTCCGCGGAGAATGAGGCTCCTGTCAAGGCGTTCCAGGAACTTGTTCCCTCCATGGTCGCTGTCCTCAAGGATGCCATTGACCAGCAGGATGAGGAACGCATCATGCAGGCCTTTGAGGTCTTCCAGACAATTCTCGGCTTTGACCCTGCTCTTTTGACCGTGCACCTGAAGGATTTGGTTATCTTCATGAACGAGATTGCCGCCAACACCGAAGTTGAGGAGGACACTCGCACTCAGGCCATCAGTTTCCTCATGCAGTGCGTGCAGTACCGCAAGCTCAAAATCCAGGGCATGCGTCTCGGCGAGCAGCTTGCCCGTACCTCTCTGCAGATCGTCACCGAGCTTGGTGATGCATCCCCCAACGATGACGATATCACCCCTGCCCGCTCTGCTCTGGGTCTGCTCGATATGCTCGCTCAGAGCCTGCCTCCTAGTCAGGTCGTTGTCCCGCTGCTCCACTCCCTCGGCCAGTACTTCAGCAACAGCAACCCCGACTACCGTCGTGCGGGTATCATGTCCTTGGGGATGGTCGTGGAGGGCGCTCCCGATTTCATCAGCACCCAGATGAAGGAGATCATGCCCATGGTTCTGCAGCTCCTTGCCGATCCGGAGCTCAAGGTCCGTCAGGCCTCCTTGCACACAGTTGCTCGGCTGGCCGACGATCTCACTGAAGACCTCAACCGTGAGCACGCCCAGCTTATGCCCTTGCTCTTCCAGAACCTTGCCAGTGCTATGCAAGAGTCTAATGGTGAAGAGGAGGGACCGACTGTCGACATCATGAAGGCTGGTCTCAGTGCCATTGATGCCGTTGTTGATGGCTTGGATGAGAAGGACGTTGTTTCCTACCAGGATCGCTTGGTTCCCATTCTTCACGAACTCTTCAAGCATCCCAACTACAGAATCAAGGGCCTCGCCGCTGGTGCCCTTGGATCTCTCGCCTCCTCCGCTGGTGACGCTTTCCTTCCGTTCTTCGACACATCCATGCATCTCCTGCAGGAGTTCGCTGCCGTCAAGGATAGTGAGGAGCAGCTTGACCTCCGTGCTAGTGTTACTGATGCTATGGGCGAGATGGCTGCCGCCGCCGGACCTGAGCGCTACCAGCCGTACGTTGAGCCGCTTATGCGTGCAACTGAGGAGGCTCTTCACTTGGGTCACTCCCGTCTGAAGGAGAGCACCTACATCTTCTGGGGCGCCATGGCCAAGGTCTATGGTGAGCACTTTGCTACATTCCTCGACGGTGCAGTAAAGGGCTTGTTCAATTGCCTTGAACAGGACGAGGAGGATCTTGAGGTCTCACTCGGTGAGGCCGCCAAGGATCTCATCGGTCAGGAAGTCACCGTCGCCGGCCGCAAGGTCAAGGTTGCCAGCGCTGACGACGACGATGAGCCCGTCGGTGAGGATGGCGAGATTGAAGATGTCGACCTCGACGATGAGGATGACTGGGATGATATCACCGCTACCACTCCTCTGGCTCTTGAGAAGGAAATCGCTATTGAGATCATTGGCGATCTCGTCACTCACACAAGGAGCGCCTACCTTCCCTACTTTGAGAAGACTATTGAAATGGTCATGCCCCTTGCTGAGCATCCTTATGAGGGTGTCCGCAAGGCCACTATCAGCACGATGCACCGATCCTACGCCATGCTCTTCACTATTGCTGAGGAAACCGGCCAGATGGCCAAATGGAAGCCTGGTCTTCCCTTACAGGTCCAGCCCGCCAAGGAGGTCCAGAAGTTCGGCGAGATCCTCATGACTGCCACCCTCAAGATGTGGACGGAAGAAGACGACCGGTACGTTTCTCTCTCTCATTTTATCTCGCAGCTGCGCTTGCGTTTCCTATCCACATTCCGATTTACATGATGAAATCACTCGTTTAACCCAGCTCACTTTGACACGCAAAGCGTGATTGATGTGAAAGACGTTTATCTACTCCTGATTATTTCCACTATCATTATATGCTTGACACTCAACATTGGGTTTGATCGAGGGTCACTAACAAATGCCAACCTAGATCTACCGTCGCCGACATCAACCGCAACATGGCGGAGAACCTCCGCTTCTGTGGTCCCGCCTTGATCGCCAACGAGACTACTCTGCACAATGTCATCACGATGATTACGGACATCATCACCAAGAAGCACCCTTGCCAGCTCGAGTACGTCGAAGATGACGTCGATGCCGGTGAAGAGACATCCGAGTTCGACTGGATCGTTGTTGACACTGCCCTCGATGTCGTTTCCGGCATGGCTGCAGCTCTCGGTGAGAGTTTCGCGGAGCTGTGGAAGGTCTTCGAGAAGATTGTCCTGCGCTACGCTGGCAGCACCGAGTCCATCGAGCGTGCTACTGCTGTCGGTGTCCTCGCTGAGTGCATCAATGGCATGGGCGCGGCTGCGACCCAGTTCACTCCTGGCTTCCTCAAGCTTCTCATTCACCGCCTGGGCGATGAGGACCCTCAGACCAAGTCCAACGCTGCTTACGCCGTTGGCCGCCTCGTCGAGCACTCCAACTCCAACGAGATTGTCAAGGAGTTCCCTACCATCCTCAGCCGCTTGGAGCAGTGCCTTCACCAGGATGTCTCCCGCCTACAAGACAATGCCACTGGCTGCCTTAGCCGCATGATTCTCAAGTACCGTGAGAACGTGCCGATCAAGGAGGTCCTGCCTGTTCTCGTTTCGATCCTGCCCCTCAAGAATGACTACGAGGAGAACGACCCTCTCTACCGCATGATCTGCCAGATGTGTACGTATTCCCCGCAAGTATCTTCTGACAACAAGACTAACCTTGACGCAGACAAATGGGAAGATGCCACTATCCGGGAACTCACTCCCCAGTTCCTCCCCGTCTTTCAGTCTGTGCTCTGCGGCGACGCCGACCAGCTCGAGGACGAGCGCCGTGCCGAGCTCATTGAGCTCGTCAAGTGGCTGAACCAAATGCAGCCCGGCGCCGCTCCCTGGGCTGAGCAGCTGTGATTACCCACGCTTCTTGATGAGTTACGGACAACCAAACAATTTAAATAATGGATAGAGTGAACACGTTTTGGACGACAGTTAGAAAGATACCCCCCCGGAGCGCCAGGCCGGTGAGCCTTGTGCGCGATGACCACGGACTGCCAGAGTGATGAATGGGCCTCGGGCAATGACTTATGAATGGGAAAGATAACCGCTGAAAGCAAAAGTTTTGAATTGTACATACTACTTCTAGAAACGCCTTTGCGAATTTATTCGTCTGCAAATAACGTTTTGTGCCAGCCACATTTTCTTGGTAGAGTAATGATAAGCCGCGCTATTCTTAGGTAGCAACCTAAGTGGATTCAGTGGAGACCCAATAACAGCCCGTAGTATAAGGTCGGGCTGCTGCTGCCTGCGTCATCGTGCGTCGTCAGTCTTTTATATCCTCCTCGTCTTCAGTCTTCGGACATCGCAATTACCATCAAGAGATCTCTCCTTTCCGCACCACCCACAGAAGAAAAAAAAAAAACAATAGAAATCCCCATCAGCTGAAAATGGGCGCCTCCTCCTTCTCCTCCCCGGTCAACTTCACCCTCCCGTCCTCGGGCTCCAGCTCTGGCTCCTCCATCACCAAACCCATCAAGGGTGTTTCGAGGCCATGCTTTGGGTGCGACTGCGGCGATACAGAGTGTGATTTCTGTATCTGCACTGTTATGTGAATGGTTTGTTCTCCTTTTCTAGGTCCCCGAATAGAAGTTTGTGATCGAGGCTGATCAGGATCCAGGACAGGATAGCATAGGACGGGATTGGGATGTGGCGGTGTGGGCTGTGGCATTCCGTCTACAGACCTAACGAATCTACGCCAAAGAATTGGGAGGTTTTTATGGAGTGGAGTTTGAGTTTGTTAATCAGTGATCGTGAATTTCAGCCTTGCTATACCTTTGACATATTTATGCATCTTGTATTTATTCTTGGTTTTCTTGGCCTGTCCTGTTTCCACTCCGTAGAGTGATACTCCGTATACTTTGGGGTACATTCAAATATGTCTTAGGACGAGACGATTTACTCCGTATCCTCAGTCCTATGTCGTTATTTGGAATGCTCACCAGGTACACTTAATCAAGCGACTCATGAGGATACTCTTGATGTTTCTGATGGACTTTTATCCTACTCCTCTGTTATATATTGGGTAAGTAGACACTCGATTGGCTGGCCTTGGCGATGTAGCGGAGCTTCACCGAAATAGTGGGGCAGTTGTATACTCCGCGTGATGCGACAGACACTGGGCAATCATGGAATACTCTATCCCCAGGAACCCGAGCAGGCTGCCAACCCAGCTGTACCGAGGTTATTGTCACTATGAATGTGGTCAATAAACCAAGGCTTAAGGATATGTAATGACCTACTGGGAAGTGTGAAAAGAGGAAATGATCCTCTGGGTGTATAGCGAAGGAAGCCATTGGCCGCTAGGGCTGACGCACTATATCAGACACCATATATCGCGGTGAGATATAGTACACAGGATACCTGAGTGAAGCTGTTAGATTAAAAGAATTATTGGAAGACGGAGAAGGCGTCGCCATACGAAGATAAGGATATTCGCGCATCCAAATAATGTTGTTGCGAAGACCGGAGCTATCCAGTGTACGCTCGAACGAGCGGACCAGGCAAACCAGAATAACGCAATGGGCATAAGTGGTCTGCCCACCATTGCACCGCAGAGGCGTAATTCAGGAGGTAGTGGTGTGTTCGCGTGGCCGTGACGAGACTTGCATTTCTTGTGAACGATTTGGTCGATGAGGATTAGTATGGTACCGCCGAGTGTGCAGCCTATAGCGACGCCGACGAGCACTAGTCCACTCTGGCCCGGAGAGAAGGTATACACGTGCCCGAAGACAAGTGGGAATGAGGCTATATAAGCCAGGATATGACCAACTTGTTGATATCTTTGGACGAGGCTTATCTTCCCGTGGAGAAAGTTCAGGCTTATTAGCTTCCGTCAATATCCTCTCATGGACGCCGAGATCCAAAAAACGCAAGGCTTTGTGTCACCAGGGCTATACACAACAGTCTGAAGCTCGGTAAGCATCGAGGAGAATTCTCGCACGTGATTGGGCTCGAAAATCCTATTGAAGCCGAGAGCGTCCGCCGAACGTGGTGGGAAGTGTTCGTTATTGATACCATCCTTGCTGCAGGGCAAGTTGATGGCCCTCTACAGTTTAATATGACTGAGAGCCCCAATGTACCCCTCCCTAGTGAGGAAGATGAGTATACTGATGCTCGAGTTGATCGGCTCCAGCCCACCTTGGGGGATCTCGAGAGGGAACTCCTGCCTCATGACAACGGCATGTTTTCTTCGCGAGCATAAAGGATTGAAGTAGCTGCAGTGCTCCGAAAATCCCTTCTCATAGCCGAGACTCCGTCCTCCCAATACGAGCTGGACTTGCTCGACGCATCTATAGCGGCCTGGTTCCACCGGAACCCACGTCTAAAATCAATAATCGGCAATAGTGGTGAGGTGGATCGGGTACTCCTTCAGGTCTATATGCTCATGCCTTGGCTTCCGTCTACCTCCATTACCCTAACTCCTACCTACCTTCTTGCCTTCTTGCCGAGCGCTAGGGAGACCTTTTGCTCCCATCTTCTTGGCATTTCCACTAGTTCTGCCAATCTCCAGGTACACACGGGCGAAAGTTGTCAATGGAGCCGTTGGTTTGTCAAAGCTTGCTATGCTTACCACCCCGGTCATCGACTACACTCCCTTCGTTGCATGCACGTTGGTACTGAGTTCCGTCATTCAATTGGCTGTCCTGTCTGTTGACTGGCTACCAGCATTCGGAGCGGATTGCCAGTTCCTGTCATTGAACATTGGGGTTCTCAATTCAATGAGAGATCTGTGGCCCATTGTGCGAGCTAACAAAGGAAGTACAAGCATATCGCACCAGAGACTCTAGAGTACTTCTAGATACATTTGTGATGTGACCGAAGCAAATGAAGTACTCAGTGACCTGTTCAGATATCCAGGGTAAATCCAGCCTCGCTTGTGATATCGCCCGGTTCTTGGACGAACGTCATCGCCCCAACGTAAAAGGCATCGCCCTCAACACGAACCACGACTGCAGGCCATGTTTCTGCTTCGTACCCCTTCACGCGGACGTTCTCCTCGACAATAGTCGCTAAAAAAGCACCAGTCTCGAAATGATTCGACACGATAGAATTATAGGCCCACCGCTGCCCTATGCTTCTCAGTTCCTTTGCGTGAGCCAAAGCCATGCGGGCCGTTACGCAAGATCCTGTAGGCGATCGATCAACCTGGTTTCTGTCACCAAAGAAGCAGACCCCCGTTTCTGTGCCCTCAACATTGCTAGGACGATGTCCCAGCTCCGCATCAACCACCATGACACTATACAAAAAGGAGAGTCTCTCGTCCTCTGCACGCCGCAGAGCTTGGACCACCGGTGGGCAGGTAGAGAGAAACCCTTTCAGGGTGCGCGCTGCACTGGCCATCGCCTTCATCTGCGTATCATCTCCAGCCAGTCCTTTCTCGAACCCTAGGTCTTTCGCCTTTACGTGTGCGTAGAAGGCGCCTCCGTAACTAATGTCAACTTTTATACTCTTTTTGGCTCCCAATTCCGCCCAGCGAATGTTTTCTGGGATTTCCACCTCAATTTCGAGACCAGCAACATACGCAGGCGTCGAAAGAAATGAAACATTTCGCGTTGGATCAGACTTTACCCCACCGTCTGGAGTATCGATTACGGGGACACGCGCCTTTACAACTCCACACGGTGCATGTAGCCGAACCTCTACTTCCTTTCTCCCGTCTTCAGCAGTGCCCACAACCAACTCATTTCTCTTCGGGAAAACATTCAAGTCTCGCGTATCAACAAGGAACCTTCCCAGCGCAATTGTCGCATGCCCACACATGGTTGAGAAGCCTCCGGCATGAGTGAAAAGAACGCCGATGTGAGCCTCGCCGCTTTGCACGAGTTCTGTCTCGCTGATCAAAATGGCACCGTACATATCGTTATGCCCACGGGGCTCTAGCATCAGGCGTTTGCGGATGCCATCGTGGTATTTCTGGGCCTGGTCGCGCTTATCCAGCAGAGTTGGGCCTGGGAGAGCGGGGAAGCCCGAGTAGATAATCCGTGTGGGCTCCCCAACCGTGTGCATATCAATGCATTTTATTGCTGAGGGGTGTGACTGAAAGCCTTGGGCGATGTCCATGCCGTAGAGCTGGTCTGGTATTGCTTCCGTCGGAATTGTCAAAGACTGCAAACCTGAGCTGTGTTGAAGAGACAGGAAAGTTGCCCCGCCTTCTCAGGAGCCATGGTGGAGCACTGCTCGGACTGCTCCAACGCCTCGCCAACAACATGAGTTTGAGATATCTCTGTGGCCTAACAAACCATGATGTGCTCTTATATACAATAATCACATTAGTCAAATGGCGATAAAGCCGAGGACGGGGGCTCTGAAGGTGACCCATTGTCGAGCCACTATGGAAACGACCAATTCGGTCGCGGCAGGGGAAACGTGGAATCTCGGCGCTTCTCAAGGCTCATAGCTTGACTTAGGAAATAATAGCACAAGATTCTTGGTCTGGGGAGGTCAAGTATCCGTGCCTTTCTGCTGCACCCAACCGCCTTCGTCTTATGGGTGCGCCCCATATTCTTCGTAGTCCCATATTCTTCGTAGTTTTTCGATATTT